>NW_023270451.1:22480119-22596950 GCF_011800145.1 Mirounga leonina
GGCGTTGGGCAGCGCCGCGCGCCTCCCGGGGCCGCCCGCCGCCGGCTGGCCGCGCGTGGGGGCCGCGGCGCGACTGGAAGCGGCCGCCGCAGCCGCCCTCCGCGCTGCGCCGTGAGCGGCGGGTGGAGGGGCGCCGAGCCGGCCGGCGCGGAGAGAGCCGCGGCCACCGTGGGGCGGGGGGCGCCTCTGAGGAAGGGGGGGTGGGAGCCGCGGCCGCCCGACCCTCCCCGCCGGCGGCGGCTCCCGCTCGGTAAGGGGGAGGCAGTGCGCGGGGCGAGGAGTTGGGGAGGGTGGCGATGAAGAGGAAAAACATCGGGACGTACAAAGGCTGAGTTGCAGGCGGGGGGTGGGGGTGGGTTGTGGTTGGGGAGCGATAGGGCGAGGATCGGAGGCATTATCAGTGGGATCTATTGTTTCCTGGCACGTTGGGAGGAAAAACAAAGGGATTTATTATCATTACCCTGCAATTTTTTTCCTTTTTCTTTTTTTTAATGTGGCCAGGGAGCTCGGCTTTCCCCGTGCCACGCGGGGATCCGCCTGGCAGCCGCCGGGAGCCGCAGCCAATGTGTTAGGACTTCAGGTGCTTTTTGGCACAAAGCTAGACTGCGACCTCCTACCATAGCGCTTGGCGTCACCTGCTTTCCCGGCCCTGCCCCGGGGCCGAGGGATTGCGTCCCGAACCAGGCTTGGGAACCGGCTGCCTCTCAAGTTGGTGTTATTTATGTTTGTCTTTTGTGAGGGCAGGTTTTGAGTCCCCCGGCGGCCCCATCGCCCCCGCCCCCGCCCCCCGCGGGTTCGAATTGGCCGGGGGAGGGAGTGGGGCGGCTGTGTAGGGGGGAGGGGAGGGTGTGTAAGGCTTCAGCAAATGTCAGGGGACAAGGCGATTGTCGATGCTTTACCAAAAAACAGGCACCACACTCTCAAGCCTTTCTTGTTTGTCTGCATGGGCCATGCATGCGTGCTGGGCCAGAAGCCGAGTTCGGAGGCGGTTTAAGTCGAAGATTGTGCGTGAGGGTGATGTGGCTCGGCCTGATATTGAAAGACAAAACAAAGCAAAAAACAAAATGAAAAATCTTTAGGACTACATTGTCTGCGCCTCAGCAGATCTTGAAATATTTGATTAATGGCATATTGATATAAAATCCAGCTGTGGGCTAGTGGAGACCAGCGAGCATGTATTGCGTTGCGTTTTGAGCTCGTAGTAAGAGGCAAGTGGGAGTAAACAAATCAGGACTATGAAAAGAGGTTTCATGTGATACTTGCTTTCTGATCGTCACGTTCTCCTGCATTTATTCCCATGATAGTCTACATCTCACTCTATAATTAATAGTATCCACTCTTAGGAAACTTCCAGGTATTAGATGTGAGTGCACTTAGAGTGAAACTTATTTTCATTTAAGAACTTTCTTCTGCTTGTTTTGGTCTGAAAATGTACTAATGTTGCTTTGGGAATGCTGTAAATGAGAATATTGGACCAGAGAGAGTTAAGCCTCTGTAGGCATCTTTTGGACTTTGGAAACATAGAATCCAAACTTTTAATTGTGCTTACACAGAAAGAATAAATTCTACCTGATGTGGAGCATCCCAAATGAAATTCATTTTTTTCTGAACAGTTTGATGATATCTTAAAGATCTGTGAGCTGCTGGTTTCTTTGAAGGTCATTCACAAAAGCAACAGAAACTTAGGCTAACGTAGTGTACTTGTACTTATGTGTGACTTGTGTATTAGTGTGTGATTTCTCTAGGGATCTCCAAATTGTGTTTGAAACATTTTTGTTACCCAAGACCAATCAGAGGTATAACTTGGCTTTTAAATTCCCATTCCAATAAGTAATTTTTTTTTTCTGTTTGACATATGGCTAAGCCACTTTCAAAAGTGTATTATTAATTGATGAAACTTAAGTTCAAATAAGTAAATGAATTTAGAAATTCATTCTTTTCTATTACAGATGAACCTCTAGTCTTGCTTTGAAAAAGCCATTTTGTGTAACTCTTGACTGAATAATTTCCTAATACACCTGTTGGGAGGATCACTGATACAGTATGCCATTTGAGAGGTACTTTTTCTTGACCAAATACTGGTGATTAGAGAAGAGAGGTGTTTTGTTTTTGTTTTTTGTTTTTTTGGTTTTTTTTTCCTGATCATTATGAACACTGGCTTTTCACCCCTGAAGTAAAAATGTTGAAAACCGAGTCTTCAGGTGAACGAACCACTCTCAGAAGTGCCTCTCCTCACAGGAATGCTTATAGAACTGAGTTCCAGGCACTGAAAAGTACCTTTGACAAACCCAAGTCAGATGGGGAACAAAAAACAAAAGAAGGTGAGGGCTCCCAGCAGAGCAGGGGGAGGAAATATGGCTCCAACGTCAACAGAATTAAAAATCTATTCATGCAGATGGGTATGGAACCCAATGAAAATGCTGCAGTCATTGCCAAAACAAGGGGGAAAGGTGGACCTTCGTCTCCGCAGAGAAGAATGAGGCCCAAAGAATTTCTGGAAAAAACAGATGGCTCAGTTGTCAAGTTGGAGTCCTCCGTTTCAGAACGAATCAGTAGATTTGACACAATGTACGATGGCCCTTCATATTCTAAGTTCACAGAAACTCGGAAGATGTTTGAGAGAAGTGGGCATGAATCAGGACAAAACAACCGCTATTCCCCAAAGAGAGAGAAACCTGGAGGGAGTGAACCTCAGGATGAATGGGGTGGCTCGAAGTCCAACAGAGGCAGTACCGATTCCTTGGACAGCCTTAGCTCCCGGACAGAGGCTGTCTCCCCAACTGTGAGTCAACTGAGTGCAGTATTTGAGAACACCGATTCCCCCAGTGCCATTGTTTCTGAGAAGGCAGAGAACAACGACTACTCCGTGACTGGGCATTATCCCCTGAATCTACCATCTGTTACTGTTACAAATCTTGACACCTTTGGTCACCTTAAGGATTCTAATTCTTGGGCTCCTCCAAGCAAACACGGTGATGATGCAGAGGATGCTCAGAAGGGTCATACAACTCCAGTACCAGAAGTGGCTTTGAAAAGTACCTCTCTAGCCCCAGTGCCCAGTGAAGAGACACAGCAGAGCAAGGACGCCGAGGACTCCACATCTAACCAAGAGACTCCTGTCGGGATTGACAGAGACATTCCTGAAGAACCTTGTGCTGAAAATAAGGCAATGCCAGAGTCAGAAATCCCTTCACCACAGAATGAACCTTTAGAAGACGCCGAAGCTAATTTAGTTGGGAGTGAGGCAGCAATGCATCAGAAGAAAGACCTTGCAGGTGGTGATTTTACCTCTGCTGCTGCTTCTGGGTCCAGGTGTGGAAAGGAAGTACCTGAAGATTCAGATCATTTTGAGAGTACCCATGTTTACATGCACAGTGACTATAATGTATACAGGGTAAGATCCAGGTATAATTCAGACTGGGGAGAGACAGGCACTGAGCAGGATGAGCAGGAAGAGAGTGATGAAAACAATTATTATCAACCTGATATGGAATACTCGGAAATTGTTGGATTGCCAGAAGAAGAAGACATCCCAGCAAATAGGAAAATTAAGTTTAGTAGTGCTCCAATTAAGGTAAGTATGTTTTCTCAGTTTGCTTTTGAAGTTTTTTCTAAGTTTTTTTTTTTTTTTTCTTAGTATTTGGGCCTAAATGTATGTAGAATAGATTTGACAACTATAAGGAATTCACGGTTGTTGATATACACATGTTGTCAAGTGATTTTAGAAGTTTCGGAGGTGTCCACGTATTTCCTAATATGCTTTATGGTTGCTTAAACCAGTATTGACTAATAGTAAAGTTGAAGAAGTTTGGGGATTGTGAGATACATTCCATTGGACTGGAGTATGAATAATATGAACACTGAAAACCAGGAGTGTTAGTTTGAAATAGAATTACCTCTTTAACTAGTTTCACTAAAAGTCCCCATAAGTAATAAAATTTTCTGAATCTGGACACTCTAGGTTATGAGGCATAATGTATAATGAGAGAGGTATGGTTGACCTTGAAATAATAGTCTTTATTTAATTGCTTAAAAAATCCGAGTTCTCTCTTACTTAAGTGTAAGTGGATTGTGAAGAATGTAGGAACTTAACTTTTTTTCTTTTTTGTATTGCTACTTAGTAGTGAAAGTTTGATTCATGGAAATGTCTTAGCGGACTTAAATACTTTAATTGGAAAGCTGTGACTGTGAGTAGCTTTGAGTTCAGAATTTGTGATGTAGTCCTGAAATGAAATTTTATGAAAGGAAATTAAATTGATTTGGCATTCACATATATGTTTTGACCTCTTAAAAGCTGGATAAATGCCATTTGAATTCAGATGCTCTATTCTGATGACTTCATTTAGTTAACATTTGGTGTAGAAGAAATAACACAATGTACATCAGTGGCGGGTGGTGAAACATTATTAGCTGATAATGGCGGGAGGGGCAGGAGGTGGTGGGTTGAGTATCACAGTCTCCTGGAGTGATTTTTCAAAGTGTACTTGCCCATCAGCCTCTGTCCTAAGATCTGGCATGCCCTTCTAGGGGAATCTGAAGGGTTGTGGTGGTAGAATGTGTAGTTGGAAACCACTTTCTAGGGACTCCTAGCTTGTCCAGTGTGTATATATGATAGACTTGGAATTTGATATGGTATCTTTTAAAAGAATCTGAAATCACTGTCTATTGTTATTTCCATCTTTTGAAACTTCCATATAAGGCTGTAAGAGAGATAATTTACAAAGCAAAGAGAAATTTGACTTTGCTTTAATTATGAAATACTAATTTGAAATGAAGTAATAATCTATGAAATTATTTTAGGTGTTAGTAGGCAGACTTTCATTTCATTAGTGTAAGACAAAAGTTCTGGATCAGAATGGGCCATGCCAAGTTACACTATGTTTAAAATAACTAGAGATGTGAGTGTGGTTTCTGAGTAAGCTAAGTTTCTTTGCTGTGTTTTCCCACTTTACTTTGTGAACCTTTCCCCTCTATTCCCCTCCACCCCCACCCCCCATTCTTAGGCTCTCTCTTTAGAGGTGTCTTTCCTTCAGGCCTGCCCAGAGAGCTCCTTAATTTCACCATGCATGTTCCCTGTCCAAGTGCTTTCCTTTGAACATCATCTTTCTACCCCTTAGGAAGAAAGCAATAAGATTAAATTGTTTCACATTGAGCAAGGCAGGAATAACTGAAATGAACTCTTCAAGGAGTTTGTTAAAACCAGTGACTAACTCCCTAATGGGGGAATAGCAGCTTACAAAAATTTATCAAGTAGAACACTACCCACTCAACCAAATGGGGCACCAGCCTTGTATTTGGGTCCCGTGCTGCACAAAATATAACGCACGGTGTTGGGTTTAATGCATTTTAAAGGATTTCTCATTGAAATATGGCTGTTCATTGGTGAACAAACCAGGTTTGGAGTATGATATTCTGAAATTCAAGTGATTTTTTTTCCTGCTATTGCTTATAACAAAAAGCATTTTGCCTTTTAATTTTCATATAATAAACTATTTTATATAATAAAGAATGAAATAGAGTACATACATATAAGTTGTAACACATTTTATCAAGAACATCAAGCATAAGGTTTGTGAAACAAAGATAATGCACCAGGTTTTATGGGCAGTTAACAGTACTAGTTAGAGTGGATTAAGTTTGCAAACAGAAGATTCATTCTTAGCCCTTTGTAATGAATAAGACAATTACTCTTTCTTGTTCTCATTGTTTAACATGTAAGTGGATTCACTTGGAAATTTTGAGAACTACTTTTCTACTGGTGCTGGTGATGGTAGTGTTTAGATTATTCTCCAATGAGGATTTTTGCCTCAGAGGGTGGTAATAATGAAATTCAGCAAGTATTTATTGAAAGCTTATCATGTGTCTGTGCTCATGCTGTTAGATGTAGAAGACACAAATCTATAATATTACCTCTTTCCTGTGTGAGCTGATGAAGTCAGTTCTTCAACAGTTGGTATTTAAAACCCATGTAAAAAGTCTGAAAACCTGTGCTGAAAAGTCTAATGTCCTCTGAGGACTGTAACTGTCCTTGGCCGTGCTAAATGCATGGATTGAATAGGATTTGATAGACCATTTGGAAGGGAATATGCTGAGCCATTCCCTATGTATGTTTTCTTATTCTTTTTGTAGAGATTCCCTTGTGGAATGGGAGATTATGATTTCCAACCTGAATCTTTTCTTTCGAAATTTAAACATATCCCTCTTTCAGCAACCATAGGTTACATACTCTTTATAGAAATGATCTCTAGAACTTTTATATTCTTTTCCTGATATTCTCATCTTATTCTTCACTAGAGTAAATATTCTCAACACTTTTAGACTTTCGTTTTACATCTTGTTTATGATCTTTGTGTGTGTGTGATCATTTCCTCAGTTTTTATTTCAGTTCTTCTGTAGATGTTTTAAATAGATACTTTCCTAAGATGTCTTAAATCTGGACCTAGAAAAGCATCAAAATGATATCTGATCTTTCCTGTGTAGCATATTACTTATACATAATTGTTGGTGACATTTAGAAATGGATTGTTTCTTAGTGGATAGATTGACATGTTTCACAGTGTTGTGGAAAATTAGACTGGAATTGATTAATAATGGAAAATATAAAATCCAAGTTTGAGATACGGAATGAGAGAGTGTTATGAACCATGCTAATCTGAGATCTGGAATTAGCCTTCATTCTCAGGAATTTCTCAAAACCAAGAGATTGAATTAATTAGATTTGCTTTAAATAAATCCAGGCGAGAAGGGGTGATATTTTTCATTATTGTTTTCTATTAATTTGGAACATTTACTGAGCCCTTACTATGTGTGGGGAACAGTGCAATATACAATAAAATGTAATAAATACATAAAATGACTGGAGCCGATCAGGTCAGGAACTGCTGGGAGGTGGGGAGTGGATAGCCCGTTAAGGATGCTTCTCAGGCTATTCTGCTGAACTGTTCTTGGATTCTCTTTCTAAGGTCCCTGTAACCTTTTTAAGGCAGTCATAACCCTTTCTCTGTTTCTGGGACCCTTATGTCCTTTGGATAGATGTTCTTGAAACATAGCATAGAAGAAAAAGGGTATTTTCCTAATTCCCTTAGCAAGAAGGGGATTGCAGGGTTGATGTTAAGTTATGTTCTGCTGTATTTTTCTGAGTGTTTTCTCCAACTGTATGGAGCTTTACAGAGCTGGGGTTCAAAGGAGAATCACCAAGGGCAGCAGTGCTTCTCTAAATCTTACATGATACTTGTTGAAAGTGGGTCCCTTAGCATTCTCTTTCTCTTTTGGGGCTCTGAGTTGGTACACAGGGCATATATGAGACCTTTTATTCGGGATGGTGTTCAGAGTATAGTTCTGAGATCCAAATTTCTGTCGTTCTCTTTCTTCAGATAGTCTTGCTCAGTGCTCTTAAACTTTAATATGCTCATGAATCACCTGGGGATCTTTTAAAATGCAGATTTCTGATTCAGTAGGTATTTTGGGGGAAATCACCTTGATGCAAAGGTTAGCCTCCAAGTAGACCATCGGCTTTCCCACGGGTTATGGAATAGGCTCAGCAAGTTAAATGTTTGAATCACAGTATTTATCAAATCAGTTTAAACAGCCAGAAGCAAGAGGAAAGCCATGGGGAAAGTTAACACAGCTAAGGTGCAAAGGTTGGAAGGACCACACGACCTATGACCTGAGGCCCGGGTATGCGATATTCCTATGTCCCGACCTTCTCGCTTTCACATCACCCTTCCCATTGAGGGTGCGGTTATGAGGACCACAGCTGATTTTGAGCAAGGGCTCCAGATACTAATAATCCCCTCAGCTCATGATATCATGGTATTTGCTCTACAGACGAGAGAGGGTACAAGTACACTTACATACAGCTGTAGCTTTGCCAGTTTCCCTGGGTTTTCTTTGTGTTTGTTGGGACAGGCACCGGCGGGTCTGGAGTAAGACCAGGCTGGGCGTCCTCGGTGGGTGGCTGATACAGAGATGGCGTGTCTGGCAGTCCGGAGATGGCACGATGATGACTTGGTCATTCCATCCTTTTCTTTTCTACAAGTGAACCTCTTGTTTGTTCCATCATATTTTCTATTTTGGAATGTCTTACAGCTTACTAACTTACCTATTTTTAACATATCTTAAGAACTTGGCCTTCGTTTTAGAAGCTTATAAGTTCTTATTATCTATATCTAATTGAGCCTCGGAGTGTTGCCTTTACCTCCTAAGCTGTTAGCTTACTTACCATTACTGACCATCACTTACGAGTTTCATCCATTCATTTGTTTTCTTGACCTTTATAACAGAATTTAATATTCTTCAATAATAGAGCAGATTCACAAACAGTAGGTCTCAGGTGAGATCGTGAATTCCTAAAAAGATCTCAAGTGGGTGCTGAGGCTGCTGGTCAACAGATCACTGTTTGGAATATGATTGTGAAGTACAGTTTTCTCACTTCTGAAAGGAGCTGGTCACAAAATGTTGGGGAAGCTCCTTTAACACGTTCTTTCCAGATTGGTCTTCTGTAGCTGGTTGTGTGGCATTGTGTTCTTGGAAGCTGACACAGGTGTAAAGTTGTAATGTGCATGATGGTTGTGGATACAAGAGTGGATTATGATCCCTAAATACATAAAAAATTTGAGTCATTAAAATGTCACACCCTAGACTCCTATGTTAGACCACACAAGGGTTTTATACAACAGTATAAAAGTTTTTAATTATAAAAAACAGGAGGAAGAAGTTCATGATAGACTCAGAAATTCCGTTTCTTTCATTTTTTTGGAAGCCTAAATTAATAAACTAGAGGGAGTATAAGGATTGTTGTCTTACTTAGTTTCTTTTTATTTGGATAACTTTGATGTCATAACATTTAAATTGGACTTCCTTTAAAATTCTGATGTCTTGTAACCTATGGTTTATAACCAGGTAAATATATCAGATATTTTAATGTACTGTACAAATATAATATACAAATATTTTAATGTACCCCTTTTCTAATATTGAATGTGTATACTAATACCTCTTCTCTATTTTACTAAATGCTGGTTATTTGGTAGTCAGAAAAGGGTTCTTTTCTGCAACAAACTATTACAGATGTTTTCTGGCATTTATTTGTAGTAGAAAGATATAGTTTTTTGTTTTTTGTATCCTCCATGATTTTTTGTCTTCCCCTCTAAAGTTCCTCACAAAGGACACTGGTTGTTGGGTTAGTGGATTTTAAAGGGAAGAGGCTGTGTTTAGGGGAAAATAACCTTCTGTTATCCACACCTTGTTTACCTTATTAACCCAGTTACATGCCCATCAGTAGTAATCTGATTTAAATCTCATCTGCATTAGATTTTTTTGCAACATCTTCTTCACCACTCAAGGACAAAAAAGGTTTCGGAATTTCTCTAGAGAGATATGGTTAACTATGGGATAATTTCTCCATAAACACAACAAGCATTGGTATATTAAACTCTGAATATCATTTCTTGGTTTTTGTGCCGTTATTTAATTTACTTAATATTCTTTTCTTAATATTCTGTGTTCTTCCTTTTTGGATCTGCTTCATTTTTGTTCTTTTGCTTCATTATATTCTACAGTTCTCATTTTGAATGGGAAGAGAGGATTCATATTTTTTCTTCCTGGTCACTTAAAAATTTTTCCCCTGGTTCTCATTTCTTCATTTTGGTTTGTGACATAGATACTTAAAGATGAAAAATCCTTCAAGGTAATCTAGTGTAATTTTCCCCTCACTCCAGTTAGCTCTTGAATAGCACATTGCTGACAGATGATCATTTGGCTTCTGCTTTAATAATTCCACCTTTGGGAGTTTATTATTTTGCAAGGTGAAAGGAAAGTTAGAAGGAGGGACACCCTGTGTGTGTGTGTGTGTGTGTGTGTGTAGGTGTACAGCATTGTGAATGTGCTTATTTTCATTTATTTTTAATTTGCAGTTTTTTACTGAGATAAAATTCAAATAACATAAAATTCACCATGCAATTTGATGGCTTTAAGTATATGCACAGTGTTGTGCAACCATCACTATTATCTAATTCTAGAACATTTCCATCACCCTAGAAAGAAACCCTGTGCCTCTTAGCAGTCACTCCCAATCCCCCTTCTTCCTGCATCCTCTGGCAAACACTAATCTACTTTCTGTCTCTATAGATTTGCCTCTTCTGGACATTTCATATAAATGGAATCAGGGGCATGCTTTTTGAAAGGAATGTAGGAGACACAATGAATGTGACTTGAGATATGGTAAAATTTAAGATACCCTGAGGACAGCAGACTATAGGAGAGCCTAAGGAGCAGGGGCAAAAGAATCTTCTGGGTGCTGACACGGTCTAAAGAGCAAGTCACAAGATGTGGGAGCAACAGATACTGTCTGCCCCTTATGCAATTTCATGGAGAGAAACAAAACAAAACAAAAACAAGCTGAGGAGACAGCAGGGTCCAGGAGGGCATGAGGGTATTTGAAAACTGAGGAAGAATGGTGCCTGTGGTGAAGAGGATGGTTGGAATAGCTCCCTTGTGAGGGACACTGACTTCCACGCATGTAATCTGAAATTGCTACAGATGGAGTCTAAGTGTTTGCTTCAGTGCAGGGCTATTGTTAAAGGCACTAATGTTAATTTCATGTTTACATTGGTCTTAGCACGAGGGACCCTTGTCCTTTCCTGATGATCTGATCAGCTTCTTTCCATCCTACTGCTCTTACGTTGTTGCTTTCATTATTCTTTTACGTTCATCGGGATTGTTCAGAGACAAACTTCACTTTTTATCTTTAAAATTCTCCTTATTCTTCAATATTTTAATACAGAATTCATATGCCATACTTGGCTGTTATCGTAATGTAATCACTTATGAGATGAGTAATTTGGGGCAGGCATTCATTTAGTTTATTGCATGTTATTTACTGAAGCATAGTATCTATATTGCTATTAAATAGTATTAACTGGTAATGAAAGTAACACAAAGGGTGACTTGGTATTCTGTAAACTTGACAAATTGCCTCTTGAGGCCTTGGCTTTCTTATTTGTAATGGAGGCTATCTTGTAAAAGACCCCTTCTCAGCGTTAAGCTCTTGTGATTCTCTGATTATCTCTTAAACAGATTTGTACAATAAGTACCACTATCATAAATATTTGTGTTATTATTTCAAAGGGAAATGGACATCTTTTGTTGCAGTGTGGAAATGAATTTATATTAGTTGCTTTTGAGAATGTTATTTATGCTGTAAATTATAGTTTAAAATGATGAAAATTTTAAATCCAAGGGAGCACATTTTTATAGAGTGGCTTTTTAGAGAAACTCAACTTTTGCAAGTATGGGTTGAACTATATATTAAACACCCTTCTGAGGAACCTAAGAATAAAGAAATGTTTTGTAATATGGTTGCTGACATATTAATTGCTTCACTCCCTTTTGTTCTGGAAATAGCTTCATAGCATAGTTCAACATGATTGAGATATTGATATTTTTTTTTTTTTTGCAAAATTCCTAATTTTTCAGTCTAACTTGCTCTCTCTCACTCATCTGTTCTTACAAAAAGGACAATGAATCAGGCAGAGTATAAAGACATCTGGAAATTTTATCTTTCAGGAGGAGGAAAGTTTTGTTCTTCACTTAATCTATTTTCAGAGGGATTTAAGAAAAGCATTTGTAGTGTTAAAAGTTTCCCCTGTATATTTATGTATCAGGAAAAGTGGTTTTAGGTGAAATGGCTCATAGACCTGTTAGTTTCCTCTTTTTAAGTCAGATAATGAGTTTTATTTTGGGGAAAGCTGATCCTCCAAGTTGTTTTCTATACCAGCTGAAATACAGTGGGCTAGATTGGAACACGTAGTGGTTGGCAAGGATCTAAAAGATAAAGTCATGATTATGGAGGAGTGACCAGGTGAGAGGCTTCCACAGTAGCTCTGTGGAATTTTCCCTGTGATGCTTTTGGACTGGCATAACCCTGAGAAACTGAGTGACTCTGTGCCTTCAGGTCTGTCACTGTACAGTGGGGCGGACCCTTCTCTTTCATCCACTTAAGAGCTGCCCTCCGAAAATTACTTTTTACTTATGTTCCTCTTTCCCAAAAGTATGTCAGGATAGAGTTCCACGGGGGGTACATTCATGCTTGAAAATTTGTCTAATCTTGAATACAAGGATTTTATTTATTTTATTTTAAAAGATTTTACTTATTTATTTGAGAGAGAGCATGAGGGGATGGGGAGGATCAGAGGGAGAGGGAGAAGCAGACTCCCAGCTGAGCAGGGAGCCCGACAGGGCACTTGATCCCAGGAGCCCGGGATCATGACCTGAGCCAAAGGCAGATGCTTAACTGACCGAGCCACCCAGGCGCCCCAAATACAAGGATTTTAAATTGTACTCAAAATCAGAGGTACCTGTTCAGGGTTTTGAAGAGTTTTCCTTCCACTGTAAGGGACCTCAGTTGAGGAGAGGGGAAAGCGGGTTTATTGGTTGGTATTTAAGATCAGCTTGTGAGTCGGTGCTGTATTGATGGGTTCTTTCTACCGATCACTTGTTTCAGATAAAATGGATGTGCAAAGTTGTTTCGTAAAGAAAGAAAAAGACATAAATTCACACTTGCACTTTGAATCAACTGGTATATATATACATATACTTTTAAAAGAACCCATTTCTCAGGGGGGATGGCAAAAGTAACTGTAGGGTGTTTGACTATCACCTTGTGCACCTATACCTAAGATGTATTTGTTTTTAGAAGTTTCTTCTGTAGGTAGAATAATAAAATGCAGTAATTTAAGTTGTGCATGACTTATTATGTAATATACTATGCTCAGAGCACACATTTCCTGTTAGAAATTTTAAGATTGGGCACTAAACATTAAACACACAGACAAGCCTTATGAAAACAAAAACTGAATCAGAAGTGAAAAACTACAAAATAATAGGGAAAGCAGAATGCAAGAATGATGATAACATAGAGCAAGTCTTCGTTGACTTTTGATATATGTGCATAACACTATATTAGCATTAAAAAGGAATTAACCCTATATACAGTTTTTTGTTCAGGATCTAGAATTATCTATGATTATTTAGTATAGATTTCTAAAAATAAAATTATTGGCTAAAATATTTTAAAGCTATTCATACATACCACCTGATTATTATTTAGAAAGGTTGTATTAGTTTATAATTAGCATTACATTGGAATGGTTTTCTCACAATCCCTGCACCAATAACTTGGTGTTATTTATATGCTTTATAGTTTTCAGTTTGGTGGGTGAAGAATGTCTCTCATACATTCTGTGATTTATGCTGACTTATTGATGAGGTTAAATGTTTTCATGTGTTTACAGGCCATTTTTGGATATGAGTTCTGAGTTGTTTTTATGGTCAGTGTGTTCTTTTGGTCAGTGACTGTTGGTAAGGAGTACATCAGAGTTGTTACTTGTCTTGGTAGAAAGTTGGTAGAAAGAACTGACATGTCTAAAATAGTCATAATAATTCATAAATGTCATAATAATTCATTATGATATATGCATGTAGGGTAATAGGCTAAATCTATTATAGGTCATATCTTCTAAAATTCTCATGGTGAAGACTATTGTTATACCCAGTATATTATAGGGTAAAAAGACTGGCTAAGTACTTAACATGCATTTTTATCGCCATTTTACTTTTAGTGTATGTGTATGTGTACCTAGAATGAAGATTGAGAGCACATACGTCAGAATGTTAAGTATGGTAATTCCTGGGTGGAGAGAATAAAGGTGATGTTTAAAAAAATTATTTATATTTTTCTGGAGTTACAGTGAGCATATGTTACTTCTTTAATTATATGTAAAAAAAAGGTGATGGGAACACATTGGAATGATCAGTGATAACAACTTAAGAAGTTGACAGAAAACGTTTTTTCACATCGTCCAAGATTAAAATGATTAATTTTTAATGTTATTTTCTTTGGAGGTCATTATGTCACAGAAAAATTTTGGTTGGAGAGTATACATTTACGGAATACTGAAGAAAGTTGGTTTAAGAAAATGGGTGTATTTTGACAATCAAATTCATTAAGTGCATACTTTTTAATCCTTGGTAAAATTGATCCCAACATTTGTGGTTAAGCTTGTGAATATTATGGGGGGAAGACCTTCCAGTGTATTTTAAATTATGATGATAACATTTGCATAAGTGTTAGATACTTTCCTTGAGTTGCTATTTTGTGTGTGATATCCTAACTTGTAACCTGAAGTATGCTTTTAAAAACTGAGCATATATTCTGGATTTGATGAGAAAAATATTTTAATGACTAGTCTTACTAAAAATAATAAATATTTGTTTTATAAAAGCCTACCAATTCTCCCACATGTCTTTCTTTTTGATCTGTTAAATTATTGAGCCTCAGCAGCTTTTCTCTCTCAGAAGTTGAGAGAGTAGAGATGTCAAGTTTAGTATCTTGACTGTATGTAATCCTGTGAAAACATTTGCATGCTCTCAGTTAAAAACAGGATTTTGAGTTCTAGGACTCCACAGCGTTCTTTTGAATATGTTTCCTGTTACAAAACACCAGCCAATATGTAGTTTCCTGTTGTTCTTAACAAAAGTTTTAGCTGAGAAGAGATTCATTTGATGTATGATTAGACTATATGGTAGTATATAATATTTTTAGTTAGGGTCAAAGGGTCAGTTCCTCTCATGCATTGGATTGGATAGTGTTCCACTTTTGAAAAGCTTTGGTAGATAATGCTGGAGCATATAATATGGTGATAACAAAAATATTTTTGTTGAGTGGCAGAGCTTTCTGAAATTAGAAGTTTAAAGTATTGCTTCTGGCCTAATTAGATCAACTGATAACTCAAATCTTACAATTTTAAGCAATTCTGGCGTTTTATAAGCTCTGGTGAAGTCCTAATTTAAATTGTCTTGTTATATACACTGGTGCTGCATTATCATTTTCCATGAGTGTACTTAAACCTTACTACATACAGTGTGGCTAATAAATTCTATTTGTATTTTATTGAATATTGATTTTATAGTAGTAATACTCATATGATTGATTGTATATAATTTTAAGGATTATAAAAAGGAGAAAAGGCAACATTATTATGCACCCAACTAACTTTGAGATGAAACTCGTGTTTTTCCATTGGAGATTCTGATGCTTGTGGGATTTTTATGTTGCTGGTTCCTTCTCTGAATAATGAGTTCTGTGAGTAGTATTTTTAAGGAACTGGAGAACTCTCAGGAGATTGCCCCATTTGCAGATATAGTAATCAGAAGTTTTAGTTTGAAGTTACTTGGTTTTGGCTCTTACTGTTTTGTGAAATTCTTACCCTTAATCTAGAAAGGAACCATTGACTAAGTAGAGTTGATTCCTCTCACTGGAGGATGGTGGAAATAAACTGTAGATATTAATATGAAATACTTTTTTCCCCCAGGTTTTTATTTAAATTTGTTAGTTAACTAACCTACAGTGTAATGTTAGTTTCAGGTGTAGAACTTAGTGATTCAGAACTTAAATACAACACCTGGGGCTCATCACAACAAGTTAATGTGAAATACTTTTGAAGGTGTCTTTTTTCCCATGTTTTGTATTTAATGTTTAAGTAGTATTATTAGTCAGGGTTCTCCAGAGAAACAGAATCAGTAGATGTGTAAGGGGTGTGTGTGTGTGGGGGGGGCGGTAAGGAAGAGACAGAGGGAGGGAGAGAGAGAGATAGAGAGAGAGAGAAACAGAAACACAGACAGGGAGAGATTTATTTAAGGATTTGGCCCACACGACTATGAAGGCTGGCGAGTCCAAGAACTACAGGGTGGCCTGGCAGGCTGGACACCCAGGGAAGGGCTGATGTTGTAGTTTAAGTCCAAAATCTGTCAAGTCGGAGACTCAGGGAAGGACCCAGGCTGGAGAGTAAGGGTTGAAGCCCAAAGACCATCTGGAGAATTCCTTCTTGCTCAAGGCAAGTCGGTCTTTTGTTCAATTCAGGTGTTCAACTGACTGTATGAGGCCCATCCACGTTATGGAGGGTAATCTGCTTTACTCCGATTTAAATGTTAACCTCATTCAAAATGAATCTCATTCATTAATTTCATTCAAATTAATCTCACACCCTCACAGAAACATCCCGAATAATGTTTGGCCAAGTATCTGGATATCCTGGCCCAGCCAAGTTGACACATAAAATTAACTCTCATGGTGAGGTTTTCTTACTTGGTTCTAACCTCTGAAGCTGTTTCAGGAAAAAAAAAAAAACAAATAAAAAAACTCGCAGTTTTTTTCCTCATATCTTAGTGGAGTTGTTCTTCTGCCTCTGTTTTTCTTAGAAAACCTGCCAATGGAGTTCTCCCTCTTGGACCAGTTTGTAGTAGCAGTAGTCGCAGTGGGAAGATCACATGGTTTGGAATCAGATTGGATTCAGATCCTGCTGACATATGATCTACTTAATAAAGTTTGTTTCCAGTTTGAAGGCAGGGACTTTGTCTTACGGACTGCCACAGTGCCTGGCACATAGTAGGTACACAATCAGTGCTTGGAACCTTTGATGTCCCTTTCCTATGCTCCTTCCCCTTCTCCGTTCCCTCCCCACATCTGAAGGTCCAAACGGGGATGATGGTGATAATATTTGTACATGTATAATGATTGTATCATTTATTTATAAGTGAAATGCTTCAAGTTAGCAGTTAGAAATGAAGGCTGAGTGATCACATTATAGATGGTAATCTCTTCTGGCCCCTGCTCTAGCTGGCTGAAGCTGTTGTGCTCTTTCATTTGGGAAAGCTCCATCCAATGCCCTGTAAGATAATGACCGTTTATAACTAACCAGAGACAGTCGTTAAAGTATGGTTGCATGAGATATAGCTGTGAGGGTTGAAGGGGGAGAGTATTCATTTTGCCTTAACTTTATTTCTGCTTTGAGTGATCGATCAAGCTTGTAATTAGTTGCAAGAAAATAACAGAATTGAGGCTCCATACGAAAGTTGTAAAAATACTTAGAAATTACAGTAATGTGCTACAACTTTGGTAAATTGTATATGTGAATATATCTGTATTCTTACATGAAAATTGAAAATTTAATTAAAGGCAATTGAATTATTTCTTACCATTTAGTCTCTTCCCCACCTTTTATTTCCTGACCTGTTTATTAAAATGTGGTTTCTTTGTACTTTTCTTTGATTAGAGAGGAAATGCTTTTTTTTTGGATAATTTCTGTCTCCCACCCCCTTGATAATTGATTTTAGAAATGTCTTTGGTTTTAATTCCAGACCTAAGTTATAATTTTGTAATTATTTTGGTAGTCAGTTTTCTCATTCTCTAATCAGTCAGGCTCTTGCTGAGTATGACTTTTGTTTATCCAGAAAACAGCTTTCCATTTTTCTCTGTGACTTTTAAGTAATTAGTAATAAACTGCATAGGAACAAATAATCCAAGGTCTTGAAATCATACTGTTTGTATGTTTCCTCCATGAATTATATTACCTGGGAGAAGCCTGACAGTTGTTATTAGGCTAAAATATGACATTTCTTTGCTTGTTCATGTAAATTTGTTTAGGTACAAAATGTGTGTCATTTTCCCCAGGCAGAAATAGCTTTTAATAGCACTCTAAGGAAGAGAATCGCTAAGCTGTTTTCTGCATTTTTCTTTTTAAATAAAAATACAATAACTTTTAGGGGGTTTATATACATTTCTGGTGACATAAAAAAAGTGTTCTGTAAAAAAAAAAATCACCTTTTGGTGGTAGTGGTGTTGGTAAAAGCATGTGATGGTATATTATATTCATGTTATTTGAATGAACTGAGCCAGTATGTCAAATACGGTTATGTACTCTGTATTATTACTGCTGATGATATTGTTGCTTTGAGATTAATATGATTTTAACACTCTACAGTTACTGTCTGGGCATTAGTCAGGGTTGATAGATCACTTGTGATTCAAGTGTTTATAAAAAACTGGTTATGCGGCAGCCATTTAGAAGCGTTGTCTTCTAATTGTTAACCGTCGACCAACATTACTGAATACTTGGTATGTGTTGAACATTGGGCTCTGATGTGTGGATATTAAGATAAACACGAGAAGCCCTTGCTTCTCAAGAACTGTATAGCCTTGATGAGGAGATAGAGAATAAAACATTTATAGGATAGTGCAGTAAGTACTGGGAGATAGTTACAGTCGGAAGATGTGAGTATGTGATTTGTTGGCCAAACTGTGCCTCTTTTCAAAATAAAACAGGGGTGAACAATAATTATAAATATTTGAGAAACCGGAAGATCTGAGTGTGTGTATGTGTTTTATTTATTTTTACAAAAGTTCATAGACCATTGCTTCATCTTTGTCATAGCCCTCAGTGTCTAGGGGGACCATGTGATTTATTGTCAAACTGGGACACTCTTGACAGTGAAAGAACTGCTGTTAATACTTAGTCTGCGACAATAGGCATAACCTAGGATGGACCCTGGGTGGCCAGCACACAGTGTCCCACCTGCATATAACAGGGTGCAGACATGTCCCCCTTCATTAGGCGGAGGGGACTCATCAGGGAGGGCTTCTTGGAGGAAGTGGTACTTGAGACTTTAAAGATGATAAGAGTTAATTAGGTAGAGAAGTGGGACATCCTAAGTCCAGGAAAGGTACATTTGAGGTAACTGTAGATAAATCAGAACAACTGGAGGAACAGTAGGGATGTGTGGGTGTGCGCGTATGCATGCGTGTGTGTGTGTAGTGTAAGAATGTAGGCAGGTAATATTTCAAGGACAGACTTGGGTACAGTGGAGTTGGAATTAGATGCAAACTATGGGGAGTCCCTGAGGAATTTAAAGGGGGTAGTTGACCTCACGATTTTGCTGCGTGCCTCCCTCTTAAATGTTGCTGGTCTGGAAAGCTGGAGGAAGCCCATCAGTTCTCCACTCTTTCTATTTCAGTCCTTCTGTTCTTTCAGTAGACATTTATCTTAGATGCTTAGATCTAAACCTGTTTTTGCTTGTTTCTTGTCTTTCTAGGTGTGTATTTAATTGAATAGTATGTATATTGATAAAATGTGAGAAATGTTTTTTCTATAAAGGTGTAAATTGAAATCTTCAGAAAGATCTGATGAGGAGGTCACCTACAAATCTTTTTTTTTTAAAGATCTTATTTATTTGAGAGAGAGCAATGAAAGGGGAGCGGGCCAGAGGGAGAAGCAGACTCCCCACGGAGCACGGAGCCTGATGCAGGACCTGATCCTGGGACTCCAGGATGGTGACCTGAGGAGAAGGCAGTTGCTCAACCAACTGAGCCACCCAGGCACCCCTCACCTAAAAATCTTGCTGTTGAATTCAAAATGAGGGTGATGTGGATTAGTACAACTGTTTGAACAAATAGCTAAAATGATCAACTACTTCAGTTATTTTTCAAGTGTCTTTAAGTTTTTGGTCCACTTTAGGAAAGTCAAACTGGCCATCATAGCTGGTGCATAATGCTGATTGTTAATCTGCACACGTAAACCTGAAGCAAAGGCCCTGGCCTGATATCCAGAGATCAGTGAAGGAATATACTTTTAGATGTCTTATGTTAATCTAGACCCGATAAAATATAAATCACTTTTTATGATTCCCCCCTTAAATGCTGTTTTCAATTAGTTGACAAATTCTTAGTCCAGATTGCTTCTGCTAAAAGAGCATCTTCTTGTAAAGAATGTCTGCTCTAAGCTAGCACTAAGCTAATCACCTAAATTACATATTAGAACATACTCTTTTTCAAAAAGCCTGCATTCCAGTGGGAGAGATGGATGAGTAAGTCAGCAGTTATAATCTAGTGAGAGGTGCTCTGTGGTAGAAGTGTGCACAGGACACTGAGGGCAGAGAAAGGTCACCTGGGTTCTGGACATAAGTGAGGAGAAGCTTCTGGGAGAAGATGAAGCTCTAAGTTTTGAAGCTTTAGTAAGTGTTTGCAGAGGAAGGGGAAGGTGTGCAAGGTAATAGAGAGGCACAGAGGAGAGAAAAACACATCTGTTGCAGATCTTAAAGTAGTTTTATGTTGTTGGTACATGGTAAGGCAGATTCAGAACAGGAGGGTTCTTGGTGCTAGACTTAGGAGTTTGCATACTTTTCTGAAAACTTACCAGTCATGGGAAGGGACTTTGAGCATAGAAAGGCATGGTTGGATTTGCATATTAGAGAGGCCACTCTGATGGAGGGTGGAAGTTGGATAGAAGGGACAGGTATGGAGATGGGAATGGGGTGGGTCTGCAGGAATCCAAATGAACAGGGATAAGACTGGTGAATATTTATAAGAATGGGGGTCAAGACAGGCAAAGGGCAAGCTGGGGCAAGACATTAGCAGAAGGTGATGAGAGGTGCTGTTTTTTTATAGTTAACCTTTAAGTGCAAAAATCATATGTGATTGTTTCTTATTCATCTCCTGTATTTCTCCTTCCCACCCATAATAGAACCTTGCCTCCTGCTTGGTCTGTAACCGGTACTCAGTAAATGGGAGGTAGTGAAGGAATTAGCTGCATATAAAGAGGGAGTTGATTGTCTTTGATCCAACAGTTGCAAAATTGGGTGGAAGAACTGATGGGGCCCTTTGGGGAGGGCAATGGGTGCTTAGAGCTGGATCTGGGTTTCTACGGCATTGGGGTACCGCGAGGAGAGGAAAGACCAGAATAAGGGAGTAAGACCTGGTGGGAGTATGGGGAGGCAGCATGATGGATCAGGCCCACATTTTGGAGGAACAAAGATTCAGAAACAATGCTTTGGGGAAAGCTTGAAATAGACGTTTAGAAAGATTTTAAGAAGTATAAAGGTTTAACAACCTTGCTAGTGGGTTGGTAGGTGAAGTAGGGTACTTTGAGTAATTCGGAGGAAAGCTGGTGGCATTTATGGATTGAGACTGGGGAAGAGTGCTTCTGATCGGGGAAGGTCAAAGAGGTCCAGAGATGTAAAGACACTGATTCACATTTATTTCTGATCGAGTCAGTCAGTACTACTGGACTTCTTAAAAACTGTAATAGTAACTCAGAGCTGTGTCCAAGGTTGGTGGCAGATTTGGAAGCAGAGTTCAGGGCCGAAAAGAACCAGTGCTATGCTTAGCTGTCAGGGTCTTACAGGTTAAGCCCTAGATTTTTAACGCATCCATCCAAGAAAGAGTCAGGTATGCAGATGGTGGTTACCTTCTGTAGAATGACTTTGCCTGGTCAGCTGAAAGTTTTTCTTTATTTCCTTTGTACATTTTTCTAGCTGTATTTTGCCCTCTGATACCGGATCTGCGATGATCCTTAACAAAGACTCCAGAGTGACAAATGTGAATGTTATACTAAAATCAGTGGACTGACATAGTACTTCTTTCAGTTTTAATTTGCCTTGCAAAAATAAGTGCTCCTCGTAAGATACGGGGTGTGTTTTCTTGTCTGAAGGCGTGGTGAGCTTCAAGTGGTATTCGAGTAACTCCTTATTTGATTTCAAGCAATAGCCTTTTGACAGGTCATTGTAAATTAAAATCTTTTTCCTGTTGGCCTCATGTCATACAGTGAGCTGTCGTTCCCCCGCAGGGATGTCACTTTATAAAAATGCTAAAAATAGTCATGAAAATGAATAAAGAGAACAGAGTTTAAGTTAATGCAAATAGGACATATACTAACCAACACAGTAACAATGGAAATGTTCCTTTTAGGGATTTTTCTGCATGAATTAGGCTGGCTGTGGGTTCTTAAAACACCACGTCTATGTGTATGAATGTGCACCTCTAAAAGTATTTAGATGGGAGTGGCTGTTTCCATGGCTATTTCTTCTTCCGTGAATTTTTGTTGCTGAAGATACACTGACCTTGCTTTTGGCATTTACTTTACTTGAGGTAGGTGTTGGGCTGGCATTAGCCAGTTTTAAAGACAAGTTCAGTTTTCTTTGTTGTTGTTGTTGTATTTATTTGAGAGAGAGAGAGAGAGAGAGAACGAGCGCGCGCATGAAGGTGGGGGGGAAGGGCAGAGGGAGAAGCAGACTCCCCCATGAGCAGGCAGACCGATGTGGGGCTCGATCCCAGGACGCTGGGATCATGACCTGAGCCAAAGGCAGCTGCTTAACTGACTGAGCCACCCAGGCACCCCATGTTTATTATTTTTAAGCGAATCTGTATCTACTGGCTGAAAGACTCTTTGGATTTTGTGTTATATTTTACTGAATGATTTTGTTAACAGTGTCAAACAGATTGAATTGGTTCCAACTCCGTACTTGAATTCTCTAAAATGAAGGTGCTGGATTAGATAATCTTTACATCTAGAAGTGCTTTGTAGATACACGATTTCAAACCTGTATTATAGAATTCTTGATTTGCTACATGAATATTCAGACACCTTAACGTTTGTGAATGTTGTTTTGAGGTGTTAATTTAGTGTTTGCTAAGTCTACTAGAACGGAGGCAAAGTTTTGAAGAGATAATTCTGGAAGTTAAATTTAGCTCTGTGTTAAGATTGAGAGAATGTATATTCATAGCATTTGACCTCAGAATTGTAAGTAGGAGTGGTTGAGAGGAAGGGAAGGGGGATGGTGGGACTCATTATGACAGTTCATGAATTAAATGAACCACCTACTCTACCAATAATTATGATACATCTTTTTTTTTTAATGCTGCTCTTCATTTACAAAGATGGAGATGGAGATTCCAGCCTACCTGGGGCATGTACTTTTTTTTTTTTTGGTCAAGAAAGGTAATAGAGTTTTCGTTCATCTGCATTTTATCATCTGATCCCCTGTGTGACTGGTATCACATAACTGTGAAACAGATGGTCAAGAGCATGATATGTATCTGCTGAGCAACCCCAGGTGACAGAATATGTGACTATATGATGAAAAGTCAGGAAAGAATTAGCTTTGATTATTAAACACACACACACACACATATACCCACAGGTCGTCTTTGGCTATACATGCATACCCACATCTCTCTGCACATACAGGTTTATAGCAAATATAGTGTCCTGCCACCATGTAGGAGAATGTCAGTGCTTTATTATTAAGAACAGTCACATTATAAAACTACAAAGCTCAAGGAAATTCTCCAGGGACCTAGTTTGCCATGATTCAACTGGAAATGTGCAAACTTATAAGGAGATTTAACAGGGAGAAATTTATTATGGTTCAGTTTTTAACTGCAGGCTGCTCCTTCTCTGAAAAGTCTAAAATACAACAAGGTGAAGTTAAAATATTCTGAACTATTTGGGGAAATGCCACCGAAGCATGTAAAGGATCAAAGTGCTTCTTAAGTCATCACTGAATTCAGGTAGAGAGGCAGAGGGATGAGAATAGAAGGTGAAGTGGGAGTCATTCTCCTTCTCTCAGCTCTACTGGAGACAGCTGCAGTGTGGTTAATGCTGTGTGCCTAAATGGGAAAAGCAGTGTGATCAGGGCCTCTACCCCGTCAAACTTGGATGAGCTGAAGAGCGGCATCGTAGGGCAAAGCCGTGAGATAGAGGTGATGAGGGTGCTCACAGCCCCCAGGTGAAGTCACCTGAGTAAGTTTTAGTTTAATTACTTTGTCTCTATTCTGTAACCACCCAGGGATTTCCTCATAACTGAAGGAATTTTCCTAATCACATGAACACTTAACAGTAATAGAATAACAGGAAACAGTCTTGATTCTAGAGCTAAGAAAATAGCCTCTATAGGTTTGTGAGTATAGGCGTGCTCTCCATTACCAGTGGACCAACAATCAAAGTGTATTTGAGTGCCTACTCATCCTAGATCTCTAGGAAATTCATTTGTACTCTATCTCACAAAATTCCGCCTTAAAAGTCCTTTTGTTACTCTCCTTCAACCAAATAATCTGCACAACTGTGAGCTCCTTAAGGGCAGGGAGCTCCACGTCTTTGTAATTTTTGTGTCGTCCCCAGCCCCCCACCCCGTCTATGGTACAAATTGGGTGTTGGATAATTAATTGTGAATGAAGGAAACTTTACAGCCATCTTACCCCTATTAGTTCTTTGAGCATATGTCCAGATTTCCAGAGCTCTTAGGCATTAGAGTAATGAAGCCTGTGAATTAGAAGTATATGGTGATAAGTGGTATGGTTTAATACAGAACTGTATGCATTTCATGTAAGCTGCTTAGGGAAAAACTGGAGAAGTAAAAATAGTTTTTTTTTCTTTTTCTGTTTGATTTTTGAGGTGAAGATATTTAAGATATCTAATGGCCTGGTTCCTTAGCCAGGTCATTAGATAGGTGGCACTGTGATGGATATTAGCCTTTTTTATAAGAGGCGATATAAGTAAAATTGGCATAGCATTTTGGATAGGTTGCCAAGCCATCTCATTTTTTAGTTTAGTTTGGAATAACTTTGAATTAGTTTTCTTTTATAGGTTTGCAATATTGCGTACACTGATTTGTTTAATGTTTGCTTTGGGCACGGTGATACTTTAGACATCTCTCCATATGCTCATGGAAAGATTTGATTTTTGCCTAGCCATTATCCCAGCAAATTTATGATGGTGCTTATGGGAAGGGAGCAGATATTTGAGATATTATTATTATTGTTAAAGATTTATTTATTTATTTTAGAGAGAGAGAGAGAAAGCATGTGCACACAAGCGGGAGGGGCAGAGGGAGAGGGACAGAGGAAGAGGGAGAATCTCATGCAGACTCCGTGTTAAGCATAGAGCCAGATGTGGGGCTCAATCTCACAATCCCGAGATCACGACCTGAGGTGAAACCAAGAGTTGAAGCCTAACCGACTGCGCCACCCAGGTGCCCCCAAGGTATTATTTATTTAAAAGACATGGTTAACTCCTTTTTCTAGTGGAGAAGGTGCTTTGTGAAATTCAATTCAAGCGTCTTCTTACTGTACCCTTGTCTAAGTCTGGCGGCGTACAAAAGTGGTGTTTCAGTATCTTATTTATTTGGACTTTGCTTTTATTTAAAATGTTTATTGCTTAGATGTTTATAGTATTATAGTTATTTTATGTGTAACTTTTATTTCTTTCTTGTTGTATTTCTGTTTTCCATGTTTTCCTTTTACATGGTTTAATTTGCTTGTGAGAAAGTAATTAGAGCCCTCAAGTCTGCTGTCTTTGTCTTTTGTAGCTTGTTATGCATAAACATCATATGGCTGGAGTTGATATAATCAAATAATTTTTTCTTTTAGTTAACAAAACTAAATTGTGATTCTTTCTCAGCAGCAGAAATTTAAATCTGGTTTTATTTCAGATGTGTTTTGGTTATAGTTTCCCTAATAAGGTCCAGACTCCCCAGTTAAATTGCTATGTACAATTCTGCTATTAAATTTCCATTTTGTGACCCACTTTCACCCATAAACCTCTTTATAGAATTCCCCCCATTGCCATCTACTTAATATTCAAA
The DNA here is from genome assembly GCF_011800145.1 of Mirounga leonina. Taxonomy (NCBI): domain Eukaryota; kingdom Metazoa; phylum Chordata; class Mammalia; order Carnivora; family Phocidae; genus Mirounga; species Mirounga leonina. The sequence continues at coordinate 22,505,371 of NW_023270451.1, forward strand.
ATTTTGTCCTCACTTCTAAGGTTTTCCCTCTATATTTTCATTAGTTTCCTTTTTTACTAACATTTCCTGCTGTTTTCCATTTCATTTTATTTTGCTTACATAAACACATTTGTTTCTTACTTGAAAAACTTCAGTTTTAGGAGCTTTTTTTTTCTTTTTGGTAATGTTGTGGATGGCATTTCCCAAAGGATTCCAAGTGATTTACAGGAAAACACAATAAAAACAAATAAAATTAAATAGAAAATCAGGACTAAAGTGAAGAGGAGCCCAAATGTGGAGATTGTAAGTCAGCAGAAATGGTTGCTCGCTTTGTGCTTCACCTGTGATTTAAATATCCCGTAAATCATAGTGAGAAGGGGGTATACTCAGCTCCATGATTCTAATACTAAGGACAAGGGGCATTTTTTTTTTTTTTTTTTAATCTCAGAAGCAACAGAGCTTTTGTTTTGTTCCTAAAACAAAAGTTTTTGCGTAGAACATTATCATGTTGATGATAATATTAAAAAGAGCTAACATTTACCATGCTAAACACTACTTAAAGGGTTTTATTGGCATTAATTCGTTTAGTCCTTAGGATAGCCAGTCACTTTATGGCAACAGAAACCCAGACACTCAGCACTTGAGCGCAGAGTCCACAGTTTATGGGTGGACCCAGCTTGTGGCCAAGGTGGTCTGGCCCCAGAGCCTGTGCTCTTTCCTAGTGTAAGACTTTGCTTTGCTCTTTCTTTTTTAGGCTGAAATATATGTTGACATACGATATTTTATTAATTTCAAGTGTACCACATAGTGATTCGACATTTTATATAGTTTGCAAAATGCTCACCTTGATAAATGTAGTTACTATTACGGTAAGTGTCAGTCTTTAAGAATAGGCTCTTCGCGATAAGCTGTCCTCTTTCTATGCCCAGCATGGGGCCCAAATTCACAGCCCTGAGATCAAGAGTCACATGCTCTACTGACTGAGCCAGTGAGGCGTTCCTCCTCTGTTTTTTTACCCCATTTGGAAAATAGTTCTTATGTTAATGCTTTTAACTGAGTTTAGAGCTGACTGCCACTGCATAGCTTGATGACAGTAAAGTCAGATTCTCAATTTGTGGCATATGAACCTCTAACATTTTTAGTTTTTCTTGTTAATGTTATTGACCGGTCTTTAAAAAATTTCTCTGAAACAGTTCATCCTAACAAGTGGGGAACCAGAGCGGCGGAGTGTTAAATCCACAAGATTGGGGTAAATTAAGAGATGATCCAGGAGTGATTGGAGTGTAGAAGTCTGTAGAGGCAACGTTTTTGCCTTTTACTGGATTTACATTTTATGTCCGGAATAGAGCACTGGACCATTGGTCAGTTAATGTGTCTTTCCTGTCTCAGACTCGCTGACAGCTCTGTAAGTATAATTGAGTCACAACAGCACACCCTTAACAATTTAGACATCAAACACTTGCTTTGAACATATTGTCCTTTAAACAATCTCCCCTAATATGACCTTTCAAGATCCCTAACATGTGGTATACATTTGAAAACTTCTCAACCCTAACTGCTGAGAGCTATCCTGAATTTTATCATCCACTTATTACCCTTTATGTTTATAAATTATTATTATTTTCTTTAAAAAGATCTGGCCTTTGAATTCAGAACAGATTCAGTGCAGAGTTAAGGCAATACTTCAAAAAGAGTACGATGAGCAGTTCACGGTACCTTTGCATTCTGTTTAGTCTGCTCTCGGAACCTTTGTTTTTTTTTTTTTTGCCCTTTTTTGTACATTATATTTTTAAAAAATACATTCATGTTTCTGGCATAATGAATTTATCATTTGCTGATTAGCAGCAATTCTAGCGGACTTTTATGTAATAACGTGTGAGCATAATAGATGCAGTGTCTTGAGCTTTCAGACATATAGATTGTACACTCATGAATGATGTACTTTGTGTTTTCATACATTGTCTCTGGAGAGGTCATTTTCCCTGCCTGAAATTAGTTACCTTTAGTTTTCTTCTTTTCTCTCTGCCAAGGAAAGAGAGGATGGTAGGGCTGAGCTGCTGCTTAAACATTATTCCTTGCCAAAGCCCTTCTTAGAGCACCAATAAGCAAGGGCTTTATATAGTCTCGAGTCAAATAATAAGATGTGGCAGCATATACCAAAGATGTATTTTACTGGATATTAATTCTCTAGGGAGCACTTTGAAAACATGGTTCTGTGGTTAATTATGTTTGGGAAACTTTATACTAGAGCATCTTCTATCACAAAACTATTATTAGCCTCTTCAAGGCTCCAAGGAGACCACGCCGTTACATTTTTTGAAAAAAATTCTTTTCCCACCTTACTCTTTTTCATTTAGCATTCCATGATGTCAATTAGCATTCCATGGCTCATGGAGCTGCTTTGGGATAAGTTGTTGTACAGTTTTTAAAGCAGAATTTTTCTTTTAAATTGCATTTCAGAAGTTCAGTTGCTCTTACTGCCTTCCCCTCCCTCATTGATTATCCCAGAAATCTTTAATTTTATAATAGTGAACATTGGGTTATGATAAAGTGGTTTCAGTTAATGAAAGTACTGCTACTTTTAACTTGCAGGAAAGCTTGTTGATTGAAGTAGTCCATTTTTGCTGTTTCATTCTAGAAACCAGAGATTCTGGATTTAAAATTTTCTTTTAATCTCCTGAATCAGCCTGGATTATAACATGCTCTGTTTTTTTCTCATGATAACCATATTGCTGTAAAACATAAGGAAATTAAAAACATTGTCTTCTTATTGTTTAAATAATTGATAAGAGTGAAGTAAATATTTTAGGCTATGTTTGCACTTGGAAAAGGAGATTTGAGCAGTAATCTCATCCCCTAGAGATAGACCATTTGGATAATGAAGCCTAAATTAAAGTAGTTTTCTTCAATAACTAGGGTTAAGTGTTGCTGTGTGGGTACCAGAGAAGGGCAGTTGGGCTTACAGTGAGGATACTTGTAGGCTCTGCTGGCTGTATTCTTCTATTAGTAATCATTAGCTATGATTAGCAAGACCCTTTTATAAAGGGTCTTGATTTCCTCTTCTGGAAAATGAAAGAGTGCTGTTATATCATCTTTTTAAGATCTCTTCCAGTTCCTAAATTCAGTTTTGTTTACTGCTGTATCTAAACAAAACTTTCATTTCTCCTTTTTTCTGGAAAGCTTTTATAACACCAAATGAGGCTTAGGCCAGTAACATTTTTTGTTCTTTAATACTGGAGGTCCAAGGCGCCTGGGTGGCTCAGTCGGTTGAGCGGCTGCCTTCTGCTCGGGTCGTGATCCCGGGGTCCTGGGATCGAGCCCCACGTGGGTTTCCTGCTCAGTGGGGAGCCTGCTTCTCCTTATCCCTCTGCTGCTCCCCTTGCTTGTGCAACCGCATGCTTTCTCTCAAATAAATAAATAAAATCTTAAAAAAAAAAAAGTTGGAGGTCCAGAGAAAAGGACTTCTCTGTTTTCATCTGATGCTCTTCTGGCTTATTTCATGTACTGTCTTCTTTGTTCTGTGGATTTGAATAGAACTATCTTATTTGTGTAGGACATATTTACATAGGATTATAAATAGGGAAACCTGAGCAAAGATCAGATTGAAAAAATTTTGGAAGTATTTTACCCTGGGATAAAATTAAAGTTGTTTAGATTGATATATTAATAAAACCTTCTACTAAGTACAGGGACAATGAAAAAACATACATACATACATACATACATATTTATTTATTTCAAAGAATAACCTAACAACTCAAAATAATTAAGAACTCTAAAATTACTGAGGGGGAAATATTACCAAATGGCAAAACAGTAATTCTGTAATATGTTCAGTTTAATGAATGACCAGCTCATAGTCATTAATTGCTTCCTTGACTTTAGGAAAGTCATTTTCTCTGGTTCTTAGACTTCTCAGTTCATATATGTACTTAGAATTCTCTGAATAAATTTACACGTATTAAAGTAAAAATAGGACTGAATTTTTTTTGCCTTTATGATGATTCTTTCATTTTTCAATTAATAGTATGACAGTTAAAGCCATTATAAGGTCATTCCATGTGCATCTCTATATTAGGTCTGTGTATCATCATTTTAAATACCTCCTTAGTACAAATATATTACAATTTATTATTTAATTTTCCTCTGTTGATGGATATTTGGTTATTTCCAATTTTTTTTTTTTTTTTGCTTCTGTGAGCAGTGTTGCAGTTAACATCTTGATATATTTTGTGTGAGTGTTGTTGTGGGATGGATTCCTAGAAGTAGTGCTACCCAGCGTCCTTTCCCATCCTCCCAATTGGGTTACATCTGTCTCTAAGTTCCTAAAGCTTCCTGTGCATCCCTCTAATGCAGTACTGAACCATATTTTATTGTAAGTATGATGCTGTCCCCTCCACTGGATGCTCTTAAAGGATATAGATTGTGATTTATTTATTGTATCCCCAACACTGAGCACATAGTAGTTAAAAATAAATTTGAACTTGCAACTTGAAAATCAGTATCCAGCTTTTCAATTTTAGTCTTGGCCTGTCTCACACAGACTTCTTTAACACTCTAGTACTATTTTTTCCCAGTGCGTTTGGATCATGACAACATAGCTCCTGAAATCCAGAGCCATCAACATATAGAATAGCTCCTCTGTTCTTTGCAACTTGAGTTTCAGAAGCTTGGCATGACCCAATTACACTGGTGTGGTTTCTTGCAGAATGGAATGTTTTACAAGTCTCTTGAGATAATTCTCCTAATTAGAAATCAGGGGATGAGAACTCTTATGTAATCAGCATTGTGGTAGAATGAAAAGAATCCAGGTTTGGGAGTCAGATGTTTGAAAGTATTTTCTCTGCGGTATACTATAGCCATTTACTTAGGGCAGCTTTATTGATCTCTTTGAGGCCCAGTTTTCTCATCTGTAAAATGAAGATAGTATTAGATATTAAGATAAAGTACCGGAAGGACTAAAGAAGATCTTAAATGTGAACTACCTACCATGAGACTTGGTACGTGGTAGGCACTTGGGAAATGTTAGTTCCCTTTTCCAGGTACCCTCACAATTTTCCATCCTTGAGGAGAACCGGCCTCACAAGACCTCCACATTGATTTTCTAAACCACTGAGATACTCTGGTAGAGTAGAAGTTTCTTATAATTGACAGGCGTTTCAGAGGTTTTAGACAACTGCGGTTCAGTTTTTCTCATTCACACATACCTGCTACCTCCCTCATTTTTTTCCCCCCTTGTTACCAGGAGAAAAGTGCTCCTAATTTACCACTCTTAGTGATTTCATGTTTTTATTGCAAGTTCTTGTCTTTTTTCCTGTCATCCTCCTTAATGTAGTTTATTCAAAAAATGTCCTTGGTCCTTTTTCAAAGTGAGTTAGATTATACTTGTTGAAAGATCAGAAGTGGTCCTGGTTCTCATCTTTCTTGATCAAACCTATTTTAAATTAATCTGTAAATTTCATCAGACCAATTTATGAACAAACAGTAAAACTATTTTCAAAAGCATAAACTACTAGAGAGAATCATTTGGTTCTTTAAGTAACTTCTCCTTTTTGGGGGCACAAAACTGAAATATGCCTTCTCGTATGTAGTTTTGGGGATTGAATGAGTTTGGGCAGTATTTTCTTCAACAAGGATCATGATGCAGATAGGCTACTGGGTTTTGTAAGGGAGAAATAAATGGTGACTTTTCTCCCCCAAACTGTGGAAGAAATGTGTATCAGTTTTATGAGCAAAGGTATTATTACTCGTTTAATGGCATAGGGATGCTAAACGAGAGGAATTCAGTGATGTGTGATGTAGATGAATGGCTGCAGAGGCTGTGAGGGGTAGTAGATAGGATGGCAGATTCAGAGGGAGGAGACCTAGGTTTGGGACCTCCTGCTTGTGTGACAGCACACACCTCTGTTCCCAGTTGCAATGTCTTCATCTAGGAAAGGGGATAATAGTACTTTTTCATAATGTCGTTTTGGGAATTAAGAAGTCAGTGAATATGTGAAAGCACTTTCTAAACGTAAAAGTATTGTCTACATTGATAGACTGAACTGTTAGCGTACAAACGTCTAGCATAGTGTTGGTAGATAGTGAGTATTAAATAAATACTTGCTGAATAAATGCATTAGGGGGAAATTAAGCTGGAACAATTTGCTTCTTTTTTATTTTTAAGGATTTTATTTGTTTATTTGAGAGAGAGAGGGAGCAGAGTGAGAGCATGAATGGGGGTGAGGGGCAGAGGGAGAGGGAGAAGCAGACTCCCCTGAGCAGGGAGCCCAATGCGGGGCTCGATCCCAGGATTGTGAGAGCATGACTTGAGCCTAAGGCATACGCTTAACTGATGAGCCACGCCTTTTTTTCTGAATGTTCCAAATCAAGAAATATTAATCTTCTAATGCATAGATTTCTGGCAGAGATAAGATGTTGATAATAGTAATGGGCTGCTGCATATCTCATTGGGCTACAGAGCAGTTTAGTTAAGAAAACAGACTGAACATGTAAATTATTTATATTGCAAAAACAGTTTACATAATAAGTATTTATTGAACATGCACCATGCACTTATTATTTAATCAGTTAGGTAAAACATTTATTGGGAGCATACCTTGTGTTCAAACCGGGGGATTGTATAGTAGTGTTGTGGCTAGCTCACCCAGCCTTACAGCCCATCAGATATGCTCTGTCTCTTTGTTTCCTCCTTTGACCTGTCCTGATTGCTGACTGAAAGCTCTAAAAGTGCAGGTTGTGTCTTACTCACTCCCGTACCACCAGCCACTTGGTACAATGCCTAGGACATAACAACTGATCAATAAATACTTGTTGAATCATGAATACATGAGGGTCTTTTTTTTTTTTTTAAGATTTTATTCATTTGAGAGAGAGAGCATGAGAGGGGGGAGGGTCAAAGGGAGAAGCAGACTCCCTGCTGAGTGGGGAGTCTGACGTGGGGCTCGATCCTGGGATTTTGGGATCATGACCTGAGCCGAAGGCAGATGCTTAACCGACTGAGCCACCCAGGCATCCCACACGAGGGTCTTCATTAATCTTTTCTTTTTTCTCCTTCCTCCCTCTTTCTTCTCCATGCCCAGCATGGGGCTTGAGCTCACGGCCCTGAGATCGAGTCACAAGCTCTACTGACTGAGCCAGCTAGGTGCCCCCATGAAGGTCTTGATCTAGCAGTGTTCCTATAGAAAAGAACCTGAGCCATAACAATCATAATGGCTAATCTTAATTAACACACTGTCATTTCCTCTGCTAAGTGGTTTACAGGCAATAACTCATTTAATCCTCTCAATACCTCGAGAGGCTGCTGTTACTATTCACATTTTACTTATGAAATACTGGCATCTCAGAGAGGCTAGGTAATTTGCCTGATACTTTATAGCCATCTCCCATTTCTTTATTTCTTCTACCTGGGAGGATCCAGTATAGCATAGCCTCTCGTTTTTTCTTTTCCTGTTGCTATAGCGCAGTTAACTTGAGTTCAGTCTATTTTATCCAGATGTCCGGCATCCTCCCTAACACTGTTCCCCTTCCCTACTACCTTACTCCTGGTTGCTCCAAAGAGTCTCTCCCTCTTTGATCTGTGAGCCAAAGATGATGCTAATCATAGTTCCTAAACATGGGATTGGTGGTAATGTTGTATTTGTAATAAGGGAAAAGGAAAGCTTCAAGCTTTAAAGTAAAATGAACCAGTGCTGTTAGCTTCTAGAGTCCTTGAAAAAAATTAAAAGTTTATTCTGAATTCCTTCAAATATCTTCATCTATTTTATTACCTTCCTCTGCTTACACCCGTTTCTCTTCAAGACCCGAATTCAAGGTCAAAAGATAAAGTATCATATATAAGGTTTTTGGTAGATTTCATAGAATTTGAAAACTGAAAACAGACTTATTTTTTAAATTGGGAAAAATCTTTTTTTCAAATTAGAAGACTTTTAAAAAAGTTAGGGTACTGCGAGTCTTAAGAGTTAACTCTTCCAAAAAGTACCTTGCCCAACTCCCACCTTTCTGTAAGTCATAAAACGTTTTGCGTGATGAAGAAACAGACCTCTTCAGGCAGCAGTGAAATCAGAGAAGAGCTGATAATTTGAAGATTACATTATGCACACTGTCAATGTGATTCTTCATTTTGCCAGAAAGAATGAAGGACAAGTAACTTCTACTTGGTTTTGATGCTATCTATGAAAGACCATCATTTAAGAAAATTGAGAAATAGGGCAGATGGTCACATACAAGAGACAAAGATAAAATGGAAGTAGAGAGAGAGAAAGAGGTTTAAAAAAAAAAAGCAGTGGCGTTTACAGAGATCAGATGGGACAGTAGAGTTGGTAACAAAGGGACCAAGCAGAGCTAGCTTTTGCCATGAACAGGTACCGTGGTGAGAGTGGTGTGTGTGTGTGTGTAGAGTTGCCTCAACCTCAGTGAAGCTAAGGACACTGTATCTTTATATTATCTTTAGTTCTAGTGACTGGTATCTGTACACTTGTATATGTGACAGTATGATTCAGTGACGATTCGACCCTCTGCAGTGTGCCTTTCTTTAAGAATGCCTGACTGTATTTGTGTATTTCAGAAAGGAGTCTATCTAAAGGTTCCTGAAATATAATTTCATACTTAAATGGTCAAACCTCAGTTCATTGTCAGCTTTTTCCCCCTTTTTCCGCTAGGCTGACCCATTTCCCAAAATTAAAAAAAAAACACTTGTATTTGGGGGGTCTGATAGGCTTCTGTGGGCTGGCAATTGTGGGAACTAATTTCCATTTAAATCTTGATTTTTGAACGATTAAGTTTTAATTTCTATGCATGTAAAAAATCTTTAAAAAATCATCTTGGAGGGGCGTCTGGGAGCTGGGTGGCTCAGTCGGTTAAGCATCTGCTTTCAGCTCAGGTCGTGATCCCAGAGTCCCAGTATCAAGTCCTGCATCAGGCTCCCTGCTCAGCATGGAATCTGCTTCTCTCTCTGCCCCTCACTCAGCTCTTGTGCTCTCTCTCATTTTCTCTCCTCTCTCTCAAATACATAAATAAAATCTTTAAAAAAAGAAAAAAGAATCAAAATTTGTTTAAAAAAATCATCTTGGTGATAAGAGTTGGAGTGCTATTTTTATTTTTAAAGTAGTCAGTGAAATGAGGAAAACAAACATTGAATTTTTAGCATGGCAATATAGCTCATGGATTTGGTTATTTAAATTTTAGTTTTCATATCCTTTTTGTGACCTTGGGCTAAAGATCCTTGCTTTGATCCTCAGTTTCCTCACCTGAAAATAGGAATAATTTCTGCCTCGTACGATTTTATAGATTACATGAAATGCATTTAAATGACCTAGTTTGTTGTGTCTGAGACATGGACTCACTCTTCCGTCTTACCTTCAGTCAGATAGAACATTTCTTTCTGATGCTTCGTCTTTGGGCCGGTCTCTCAGAAGCCATAAGAGCAGAAAGGTCGGTTTCCCTAGGCTATAGAAAATCCCTTGGAGTTTAATTTGAGCTTCAAATGAGTTCTTCTGTATTCTACAGCAGGAAACAGCCACTTCCTACACTTGGTGGGGGGATATGGACCCATCTAGGAATAAGTCAACCACTCAGCTCAAAGGCAGTCATCATGATGGAATAATTTAGAGCAGAGGTTGGCAAACTGTGACCTCTGGGACAAAGCTAGACCTTTGTTTGTGTAAATAAAGTCTTAGGGAACACAGACCCTTCCATTCCTTATCTATGCTATCAAGGCAGAGTGAGTGGTTGCAAAAGAGATCGCATGGCCAGCAGGGTCTATTATCTGCCCTTTTCAGAATAAGTGTGCCAACCGCTGATTTAGAAGATTGTGATGGTTTCTTTAGGTGAGTATCAGCTGAAGAACTTTGGCGTAAGTATTCATGTTTCAACAGCTATGTTGATTTTCTCATTAAAAAAACCCATCTTACACTTCTGAGAGTTTGCTGCACTGAGTCTAGGCGAGCTAAAATGTGATCTAGAATTCACAGATCTCATTAGTTCACTATTCTTAGGCTAGTTAGGTGTTTTGGGCAGAGTACGAAGTCTTCATTACTACTCTTTCATGTGTTTTTTTCCCAGAATATCTGGAAAACTGTTTCAGGGTTATTAAAACTCAGTAAAGTGCCGATTAAAAGAATTCCTTAAGCATTTCTTTTGTATTATCTAGACATCTGTTTTTGGAAGTAAAACTTTTATCTGTCTACTTCATCTAAGAATGTATTTTGAACCATCACAGCTCAAGGGGGATGGCAGTGGGATGGAGATAATATATATTATGTTTCAGACACAAAGGCAGGCCCTTGTCCATATTGACATTTTAAGATAGGTCTGTGAGGGGCGCCTGGCTGGCTCAGTCAGTGGAGTGTGTGACTCTTGACCTTGGGCTTGTGAGTTGGAGCCCCATGTTGGGTGTAGCGATTACTTAAAAAAAAATAAAAGATAAGTGTATGAATTATCATCACTTCTGTGCATGTTTGGTACTGATAGCTTAGAAGTTGGACACATGTTGGGCATTCAGATCTCTGTAGCGGGGTATGATTATGAGAGAATCATGGAAAGCCCCATTGTGACCTACATTTTGGCAAAACTGGAATACTTATTTTTTAAAATGTTGTCAGCTGGCTCATTTTGAGTTTGTTCCTTTGTTTGTGAAATGCTACCTCCTTCTGTTTATGTGAGTGTCCTGCCTGTACTTCGAGTCTGTTTCCAATAATACGTCCTCATGGAGGCCGTCCTTCCTTCCCTGCTCTCCCACCCCAACACATATACCTGGCGTTGATCACCTGCCGCTTTATGCCTCTGTAATATTTAAATGAAAAGTGCCAGATGTTATCACCAGCAGGCTAAGCATCATGTCCTCTACACATTTATTAAACATAACCAGTGAAGTAGTTTGTGACTCCGGTAGAAATGTGCTCCATTACCAAAAAAAAAAAAAGAGAGATCATTACTACTGTTCCTTGGAGTTGATTCATGATTTTTTAGATCAGCTAGTTATGACTTAAGAGGGAAGAGGGCCCCTCATTTCCTAAACCTGCAGTTAAAGTTAAGCCTGGACTAAAACCAGAGTGATGACCATAGTGATCAAAGACATTTCTTTGACAGGTTTGTTCATTTGTAGAAATCCCAATCCCTTTTCCAGAGCCGTTCCTATAGGCGCTTTTTGTATACTTTGTTTGGCTCTCTGATTCTTTTTCTCAAAATAGCAGTTTGCCTAGATTTGGGATTCCGGTTGCCTCTGAAAAGGATTTTGAGAGCTACTCTAGAATCTTAATTGAATTCCACTATTTAGGGCATTGGGGTAATAACTTTTCAGATGCGTATGGATAGTTAGATTTCAAAAAATTGAATTTCTTAATCAAACTTTGGATTCTAAGTCCAACTTCTCCACCCAGTTCCAATGGGTTTGAAGGAGGGATGGTCTATGATGTTTGTATTAGTAAAACTGCTTGAGAGAATACTTTTTGAAAGCACATGGTAGCCAAGAGGCCGACTCTCATTTCTAAAGATATTGATTGCCTCAATTGCCTTTCCTTGCATAAGATATGTACCTTTACTTAACTTTCATAAGATATACATGTGTATTTAAAAAAAATCAGAGTAGGGTGGTAGTAAGAACATTTAGGGTAGGTCCCTTGACTCTTTGCAAGCTTGAGTAACCTCATGTAAGTTACTTAACCTCTGTGCTTTTCTTTCCTCTTACAAAATGAGCTTGATTATACCTTCTTAAGTGGAGATTGTAAGGTTTATTTTCATGACATATACAAAAGACAGGGATGCTTAAGGTCAAATGAACATAGTGAGGGTTATCTGGATAATTAAGTCTGAGACCTTGAGAAAAATGTTTTATGGGGGTGGAGGGACATATTTTAGGAAGGGTGTCTAAATAATTTAAATTGAGTTATTGTACTTGTCCCAGTTCACTGAAAAATTGCCAGTCTTTTATTTTGTTTTGTATGAAATTGGCATAAAACTGCCATTTTAGTCACTTCATATTTATGCCCAGTTCACAAACATCCTCTTGCTGTTCTGTCACACTGTTCTCACAGTGAGAATACAATAACATTCTATTAAACTATATCAGTTGAAGTGGGCTAAAATATTTGTGAACATATGTTTTGAAATTTGGAAACGGAGGAAGAGAATCAATAAAGATATAAATTTGTTTTGTTAAAACAGCTTGAATCTGTTAAATATTTTCTTAGTAATCTGCTTGACATGCACAAACCACTATAAATTGAGATAAAAGAACTTGTTAACAAAGAGGTTTGTGCAAGTATAAAATTTATTTTTTGGATTTTGTTTCATTAGTCTGAATATTAATTTTAATTTATTTTACTAGATAAGTGGCTCACATAGCATTAGTTCTGGGAACTTACAGTCATCAGAAAGCTAATATGATGCTAAGAATGTACAAAGATTCTTTTTTTTTTTTTAAAGATTTTATTTATTCACTTGAGACAGAGAGAATGAGAGACAGAGAGCATGAGAGGGAGGAGGATCAGAGGGAGAAGCAGGCTCCTCGCTGAGCAGGGAGCCCGATGCGGGACTCGATCCCGGGACTCCTGGATCATGACCTGAGCCGAAGGCAGTCGCTTAACCAACTGAGCCACCCAGGCGCCCCAAGATTCTCTTTTTTTTTGAGATGTATTTATTTATTTGAGAGACAGTGTATGCTTGTGAGCTGGGGGAAGGGCAGAGGGAGTGGGAGAAGGAGGAAGCAGACTCATCACTCAGCACAGAGCCTGACTTGGGGCTGGATCCCCGGACCCTGAGATTATGACCTGAGCTGAAATCAAGAGTCCGAAGTTTAACAGACTGTGCCACCCAGGTGCCCCAAGATTCTTCTTCCTTTTTTTTTTTAGATTTTATTTTTTGGCAGAGAGAGAGACACAGTGAGAAAGGGAACACAAGCAGGAGGAGTGGGAGAGGGAGAAGCAGGCTTCCCGCTGAACAGGGAGCCTGATGCGGGGCTCGATCCCAGGATCCTGGGATCATGACCTGAGCCGAAGGCAGACGCTTAACGACTGTGCCCCAAGATTCTTAATAAAGCTTAAAATTACACATAAAAAAGATGTATTGAGACTCTTCTCAAACTAATATAACACCTGTACTAAAGCAAAGGTTCTGAAATCTTTTCCTCTCTATAACTAGCACTGTAAAGCTTTCTGGGAATGCCCTGGGTAACTTATACCTTAATGCTCCTTAGAAGCCTCTCGCCTTGGGTGCCTGGGTGGCTCAGTCGTTAAGCGTCTGCCTTCGGCTCAGGTCATGATCCCAGGGTCCTGGGATCGAGTCCCGCATCAGGCTCCCTGCTCAGCGGGAAGCCTGCTTCTCCCTCTCCCACTCCCCCTGCTTCTGTTCCCTCTCTTGCTGTCTCTCTTTCTCTGTTGAAAAATAAATAAAAAAATCATTAAAAAAAAAAAAAAAAGAGAACCCTCTGGCCTTAAGGTTGTGGTCCAAACATGGTCATTTTTTTTCCTTTTTTAAGTTGATATAGTTTAGCATTTTCAAAAAGTTCTTAAATACTAAGGGAGGAATGGTAAGAAAAAATATATATTTTTTTAAAGATAAATAAATGGCAAGGTTTGCCCAGCTGTTTTCCAGTTTTGGCTAGAGTGAGCAGAACCAACTTAAATGATCGAGCCTATGTGAGCGCTTTGCTGGGTTTACATGGGGCAAAATCTAGGACTAGCATTTACTTTCGGGAGTGTAGTGTCTGATTCTCCTGAAACCCTTGCCTTTTTGTTTCTGCACCTCACCCCTCCCCCAAATTCCACAATTCACCACTGATACAAGAAGGAGGAGGAGCACTAACAGATGAATTTCATGAGGGCCGTTTGGTTCAGTGGTTCTATTAAGAAAGTACTCAAATTTCAGATTTGTTGCTAGTGTAAATGGTCTCCCTTTGTTTTTTAATCCATGAATTGAAAGGTAATTAATTTTTAATATTGTTCCTGTGACTGGTGACTTTCTGATCTTAATTCTAAAATTCTTTTTGTAGACTTTTTGGGTTTTCTAAAAAAGATAATCATACAATAGCTTAACAATTATAATTATTATAATTTATTTCTTTTCTTTTTTAAAAAATTTATTTATTTATTTATTTATTTATTTATTTATTTATTTGAGAGAGAGAGAGAGAGAAACAGCATGAGAGGGGATAGGGTCAGAGGGAGAAGCAGGCTCCCTGCTGAGCCGGGAGCCCGATGTGGGACTCGATCCCAGGACTCCGGGCTCATGACCTGAGCCGAAGGCAGTCGCTTAACCAACTGAGCCACCCAGGCGCCCTATTTCTTCTTTTCTTTTCTTCTTTTTTTTTTTTTAAAGATTTTATTTATTTATTTGAGAGAGAGAGAATGAGAGACAGAGAGCATGAGGGGGAGGAGGGTCAGAAGGAGAAGCAGACTCCCTGCTGAGCAGGGAGCCCGATGTGGGACTCGATCCCGGGACTCCAGGATCATGACCCGAGCCGAAGGCAGTCGCTCAACCAACTGAGCCACCCAGGCGCCCTATTTCTTCTTTTCTAAGCCTATAACTTTTTCTTCTTTTTCTTGTCTCACTAGGACCTCCCTTAAAATATTGACCAGAGGTGGTGGTAGTGGACTTTTTTTGTCTTGTTCTTCACTTTAATGGAAGTTCTTTTGTTATTACATATGACATTTGCTGTCATTTTTTGGTAGATATCCTTTATCAGGTTAAGAAAGTTCTATTCAGTTGTTATTTATTTGGCGTTTTGTTTTTTTTAAATTTTGGATGGATATTGAATTTCATTGAACTTTTTTTCTGTATCTATTTAGACGATCGTGTAGGATATCTCCTTTGGTTATATTAATAGGTGTTTTTGATGTTAAACTGCTCTTGAATTCCTGGGATAAATCTTACTTTGTTAAATTTTTAATTCACTGATTGATTTTATTTACTAACGTTTTCTTCAGGAGGCTTGCACCGGTCAGTCTGTGAGTGAGTCAAGCCCCATGATTTTCCTTCCTTTCTACTCTCCTTGCTTGGTTGTGGTGTAAGGGTTATACAAGTCTCATGCAAGTGATCCAGGGAATGGTTCCTCTTCTGTTTTCCGAAGTAGTTTGTGTAATGCTGGATTGATCTCTTTCTTGAGTGTTTGACATCAGCTTTTTGTGGGACCATAGACATTTTTGTTTGTTGTGAGATTTAAAGTTTTCATTCAATATCTTTAAAGATGATAGCACTCTTAATTTTAAAGCCATTTTTGAGTCAATTTGATAGGTTATATTTTTCAGGAAATTGTGCATTTTGTCTGGTTTTCAAAATTATTAGCACGAAGTTGTTTATAATATTCTCATTTTTAAATATCTGTTGCATCTGTAATTTTTAATATTGTTAACTTGTCTTATTAATTTATTACAGCAATATGCCATATTTAGTCTTTTCAAAAGAACCAACTTGTGTCTCTTAATCTTCTCTGTCATTTTTTGTTTTATTAATTTCTGCTACTATTTTTTCTTCCATTTTCCTTGTTTTTATGTGTGTTCTTTTTGTAAATTCTTAATTTGATGCTTAGCTCATTAATTTTGAGTCTTTCTTCCTTTCTAATATGAGATTTTCGGACTGAATTTTACTCTGTGTACTGCTTTAGCTAAAATCTCACAAATTTTTATATTAGTATGTTTTTACTAATCACTTTAGAGCATTTCTTGATTTCTGTAGTGATTACTCCTGTACCTGTAAGTTATTTAGATCTATGTTTTAAAATGTTCTAATTCATGTCCCCCGATTTATATTTTTGTTATTTATTTTGAACTTAACCTTTGTTATGATCAGAGAACATGGTCTATATGATGCTGATTTTTTTGAAATTAAGACTGGCTTTAAGACTTAGTTTATGGCCAGTTTTTGTAGCTGTTCCCTGTATGCTTGAAAGGAGTTGGTAGTCTCCAGTTCATGGACAACAGTTTTCTGTATACGCACAGTAACTCAAGTTAGGTACTTAATGTTTGCTGAGTGTTTTATTAGGTTTATATATTAATAGTGACAGAGTTGTATTTCTCTCTGACAATTTTTTATTTATGTATTTTGAAGCTATTTACTAAGTATATATAAGTTTTGAGTTGTTAGGTTTTCCTTTATATTTTTTTAAAGTCATTCTTTCCTTATGTATCATTACATGTCATTTCATTATTTCTGCTTCAGGTCTCCTACATTTGGTACAAATATAGCTATATCAGCCTTCCTTTGTAGGAAGTATTTTAAAAAGTATTTTTAAAAAGTATTTTTGCTTGCAAACTTTTTGTGTCCTTATGTTTTAGGCATTTCTTAGGAACAACATACCACTGGATTTTTTTTAAAAAATTAAACTTTTCTTTTAAATAGGGGGTTTGATCTATTTAGATTTATTATGATTACTAATGTATTTGTGTTTATTTTGAGCATCTTTTTGTGTATACCCCCACTTTTGCTGTTTTTCCTCTTTTTGCCTCTCCTTTCTGTGAAGTTTTGAGCTTTTCCTTCAAAACAATACTTGTTTTGTATTCTCCACTAGTTTGTAAGTTATAGAGTCTATTTTTAAAGTTTTATTTTTTTTAATTTATTTTTTATTTTTTTAAAAAGATTTTATTTCTTTATTTGACAGAGAGAGACACAGTGAGAGAGGGAACACAAGCAGGGGGAGTGGGAGTGGGAGAAGCAGGCTTCCCGCAGAGCAAGGAGCTCTATGCGGGGTTCGATCCCAGGACCCTGGGATCATGACCTGAGCTGAAGGCAGATGCTTAGCAACTGGGCCACCCAGGCGCCCATAGAGTCTATTTTTTATTTGGTTACTCCAGAAATCTATGTTTTTATGTGTATTTGTAGGTATGTATGTATATGCATATCTTAAAGTCTAACATTACTCAATGTTTTTACTCCCCTCTGAACCACAAAAGTAATTTTTATTACTCCTCTTTCTGTGTCTTTTAAAAGTTCTTTTAAAAAACTTAAGTTAGGCAATTATTATTAACACTGTCATTGCTTATTTATGTACAATTTATGTACCCGTTTTTTATTTTCTTTTTTCACCATTTATTGTGTATTCCATATTTTCCTTTGGGATTAGCTTCCTTTTTCCTGAAGTGTACCTCCTTTAATAAAGAATTTTTGGTATTAAGCCCTCTCATATTTTTGTGTGAAGATTTATGCTTACTTTAGGCAACATTGTAAATGGCACACTATCCGGTTCATATTGTAGTAAAACAAACAGTGTAAAATTTTACCTCTTAAAATGTATATCAAAGTGTAATGATTTTTGTAGTATCTGTTGCTTCATTTAATCCATAGCCCTGTATTCTTCCTGTGGCACGGAGAATCAAGCATAACCTGGAGGAGATTCAGAATCTTTTTCTATTACAAAATGCCCAAAATAGTCTTCCTATTTCTTTTGATTCCCACTGGATAGTACTTCCTTTTTTGCTCTAATTGCTGTCCTACAAAAATATCTGAACTCGACTTGTGTTAATTTTCTTAGTTCCCCTAAGTGTCTGGGCACTGAATTTCCTCATAAAAGAGGAATAGATAATCTCAGTCCATTCTCAGTGTTTGCAATGTGTTGTTTCTGATGGTTTTAAAAATCAGTGCTTCTTTGAGGGAGAGATAGGACTTAGGATACTTATGTATTTGTAGTTCTGACATTGTGATAACTTGCATGACTGTCTCCAGATTCTACCAGTCTCCCATAAGCTTGCCCCACTTTCTGAATCAGCCCTGACATAGGCTTTGGGGCCAGTATTGGTTCAGGTGGGGAAGATTAGGTGCTCCATGCTGGTGTTGTAGGATGAGACTTTCCGTCTTGCTTTCTGTGCTTGGTTATCTGCCTTCATGGTACCTTGGCAACCTTAGCTGGGATTTCGCTACCTGCTGCCAGGCCTGCTCGCCTACCTACCAGCCTGTACTTGTCACAGTGTTGCTCATGCTATCCTGTTGCCTGATGCTGTGTTCTCCAGTTACTTCCGGTCCCCAGCTTGGTTGGATTCCTTCCATTGGTGAATGCCAAGCCATTCATTTCAGTAGGCGTGTCTCATTTTCCAGGACGGCCCATTTTGTTGCTATGTGAACCCCTGTACTAAAGTACCTGTGGGCATTTCAGAAAGGACAGAGTTGGTTTGTAACATGAACTTTCAAGAGAAGTTAGCTGCAAGTGAGAAACCTTCTTATTGGAAACATATTGAATGTTAATACTCTTGGGCTACAGTTTATTTCAAAACAAAAATATAACCACCATCTGGTGCCCTAAGAGTAGAATTTCAAATATTTCATTTTGCTTGTAAATATTGATTTCTTGATTTCATTCTTCATTTTGCCTTTCATATTATATTGTCATATTTAATTTGACTATACAAATGGATTCTTTTTGTATAGTACTGAAATATTACCTAATTGAGTTCTTTCATTTTTTTAATTGTTACCAAGTGATTAATTTTTGTAAGTCAACAGAAGTTGCGCTGTAGTATGACTGGTTAAAATTTTAGTAGGAAATTTTATAAATTGATGCAGCCTTGGTAAAAAAGTGTTTTCCAGAGCATGCATTTTTGTCCCTGTGAATTGTACTTCTAAGTATAAAGGCAAATGAGAGCAGTAAATGTATTAGTTTTTTTTTCTCAAATAATTCTGTCATCATACTGGTATCTTTAAGTAATTTTTCTTTCTTCTGAATTCCCATGCCTGGTGGCTTATGTTAATTTTTTTGTACGAATAATTCATTTTTTACCTAAAATATAAAAGTAATATATATATAGATTGCCAGCCCCCTGAAAACAAATCTTACCTTTCTTTATTCCACAGCCCTGGCTCAGTGTGTGTCAACAGTGTATAGTAGGGCTTCAGTTGGTGTTTCAATAAAAATCAGATGAGCTAGCATTAAAGTTTAGATTCAGAATTTCATTTGTCAATATTTGCAAAGATGTAGGTACTTAAAAGATAACTACGTCCCTGCAGCTTCTTGTATCCAGATATCTGTATACATGATAAGTTTTTCTTTTCATAGATTGTTAAACATCATATTTAAATGTATGTTTCAAAATATAATTATCATTCTTTATTAATATTCTTTATTTCTTTAGCACATACGAGACTTATCAAATCACAGAGATCTCAAGTTTTGCCGTATTTTGGAAGAAGTAGAAAATTTGATTCCTTATATCCTTTGTTTTAAAACTATACAGCAGATTTTATCTGTTACTAACAAACTTATTCTTGGCACTGCTCAGATGTTTGAAGGGGAAGACAGTTTCTGCCTCAGTCATTCGTAGCATAAAGGGGTAGGCCCACCCAGATTCCAGTGTAGTTACTCAGCCACCGTACCTGACGAGGGTCAGCCCTGGAGTTCCTCATCCCTTCAAAATTTTTGTGCTTCTGAGTGCAACCCTGTCAGTATTACTGATAACATTCTTGGAAGACTATGTATGAAAGAAAGAAGAGTCTTGTGAAAAAAGTGATTCTGCTGGATAGAAAAGGAAAAAATAATGTGTTGGGGATTATTGGTGGAAGTGTGAAAGCCAGAATTGGAGGAGGAGAGTAGAGTGTTCGGGAGGCTGCTGGAACTGTGACTAGATGGTCATTGTCAGGTGTGGGTGCAGCTGGGTTCCAAAGGTTAGGTAATGGAGGATTGATGTGTTTTTGTTTTTGTTTTTGTTTTTTCTTTTGGGGATGTTTATATAGGCTTTGGGTTTATTGTATTATCAGAGGTGGTGTGCACCTCATTTTTAAACTTTTTTCCCCAATATAAATTTGGTGTATTAAGAAAACTACATTACCTCTAGTTCATTTTCTATATATTGTCTGTTACCTTTGAAATAATCTGTGTAAAATTTGGGGGCAGACTTTCATCGTTTAACAAATAAAGGAATCTGGGTTATTACTTTTTCTTTTGCTATCAAAGAGACCTAGTGATTAGCTTTGGTGAAGTTAAAAATTGGTACCTGGGTTATCACACTTAGCCAACTTTGCTGGAACTCTGCTCACCATACCTCTTTTTTGTAGGAACAACAGTCATAGTAGGAGGTAAGCCATACCTAAGTAAAACAATTTTAATTTTTTCTTGATATCTTTGGCCAAATAGTTATGAGAAGGCACCTGTAGACTTGATAGGTCTGCTACCATGATTTCTGGGTAGAAATTTTACAAGTAGCTAATAGTCTTTTCTTATGTTAAAAAGTGGATTGAAGTATTGATATTCTATTAATCATTAATCAGACATAAGTGTGACTTATAAGTACTCGCCAAAGGTAAGACATAATGTGTGCTTTGTGCAAAAAAGGCTAAATTAAGGTTGCTGGTCTCAGTAGACCCAACACTTGCCAAGAACATGGTAGAAGCTAGGTACATTTTGTGAATAATGTATCTACCGTAAGGAGTTTATAAATTTGATACCTGATACTGCGGCCTCCATGCTTGCACCTGTCTTCTGGCCTTGAACTAGATGTCTCTCTAGCCTGAACCTCCCCCTTCTTCCATATATTTCTGTGGCCAGTTCCTGATATCCAGGTCACTGTCCTACAGGCCTTCGCTCTTGTCCAGTTTACATTAGCTTTTTTGTTGCCACAATATAACTTATCAATACCTGATGTTTCCTTCATCAGTTATTTCTCTCCTATTAGGATTTATGCTCCAGGGCCTCTTTATCTTTATCTCTCGTTTACCTCTTTATCCCCAGGGCCTAGGTTGGTGCCTGGCACAAGGCAGGTGCTCAAAAATGTTCACTAACTGAATGTGTACATTTTCTCATTCAAACCTTTTGTTGGTGGTGATTATTTGTCATGGCGGTACTGTGGGAGTTATTATAGGAATAAATGAGAGATGAGCCCTAAAACATAACAAATGGCTGTATCAAATTAGGGCTCTGCGGTTAATATGCTGTGGCTTCATTAAGTCATCAGTAAATTAAGTTAAACTTCGTGATTGTATTTGCATTTTTGTTACATTGATTATACATTTATTTCCATTCATAAAAATTAAAACCTGGCTAAAATCCCAGTTTATATAGACCACTTCTTTTTTAAATTGACTTGGTTATTGTAAAAGAAAAGAAACATTTTCTGTATCGCTGCCCAAATTCCATTTAAGGGCTTTATAACAGCAGTATGGTTTAAAAATACCAAGGGTGAATGTAGTTACATATTTTACAGATAACATAGTTGGGAAAATAGTTAATGAACGACTACTACGAAGTTAATGAAAGTAGTTAATGAACAACCAGTAGGAAGTGGAATAAAGTTTTCATTTATATCCAAACTAAATCAGGAGTGTTCTTTCATTATCCCATTCTAAATTTAGGTATAAATGAAAGAGCACAGAGCGTGTCAAGATTAGTATTTCATTTTACTTTTGGAAAGAGTCATTTACTTATACCTTCAGTATTTAGTAACCCCTGATAGTTGAAGGGATTATGTGAGTTCATATTCTATAAGAAGAAGTAGCCACTTTTAAAGCCTGTCTTTAGATTTGCCTTACTTAATATAATGTTTTTAGCACTCCGGAGCATAGTGGTTATGTGCAGAAAAAATTATCCGGGGATTATATTGATGCTAAAAATTAATATTTAAAGTTAAGATTCAAATTCCTAGTTTTACCTTTGGCATGTAAGTCCAGCTTATATAAATCATATTATTCTTGTTACAGGTCTATCAAATTTTAACGATTTAAAGGTTTTGAGTGATACTTAGTCTCATTTACAAACTTAAACACCTTAAGCCATTTAAAACTCTCTATAAGATTTATTATATTTGACTTAAATATTTTTCTGAGAACTAGCAAAATTCTTATACGTCTCACAGATTAAACTTTTAAATATGGTGACTCTAAAGTTCCCCAATATGTCAAAACTGTGTATACAGAGTTAGTTAGAAATACTTAAAATCATTGGTCTAAATCAGTTCCTCAATTTTGTTTTTAATTGGAATTACAAGGCTGACCTATCACTCTAATAGACCAAATTCTCTTAAAAGTTACAAATCCTTAAAATGTAATTGAACTTATTATTATAAAATAGTAATGATAGAGGAGTTTGATTCTCCCAAATATTTTTTACATTTAATTATAAATTTCCTTAGGATTTTGTCATCCCCAGTAATTTCCTCAAAATTTTCTCAAAAGACTGTGTAAGGAATTTGAGCAGGATGCTTATCAGATTCTTGTCAGTTCCTTTCATAGATAGACCAGACTTTATTTATAGGTAACAGGGACATACTAAGTTAGTGCCTTCTTAACCATACAGCCCACATCCCTATTCTACTCATGTAGAGAAGGTAGTCTATAATATTTGGTTGGATTTTGTATTTCTTTGGCTCATAAGATAATTAAATATCTTTTCCCCAAACTTGGAAGACCTTTGAAATTGATGGAATTAACTAACTTTTTTTTTTTTTAATGTCTTTTATGTCTTGCTGAAGCACAAAAATCTTACCGATATTAAAGACATCTGATAGAATGCTGGCATTCTCTCAAGACTTTGTTCAGTTACAACTTTCAAGGTCATTCTGCAGATATTAAATAAAAACAGTCATTGAACTCTGTTACTCTCTTGACCCTTCTTCACGGGTTTGTGGATGTCCTCTGTACTAGCGGGGGGGAAAAAAAAGAAAGTGCTCTCACAAGGTACCCTGTCACTAATCCTATGACATCTTTATAAGTGGTAGTGTCTGTTCCTTTTGGTTTAGGTCAAAATAAAATGAAGAGAGATTTCCGAAATCCTTTTAGGAAGGAGGGGAAGGTAAAGGAAATAACACTTAAGTCCTACATTTTGCGAGGCATTTTACACTTATTACCCAACTTAAATTTATTTCATTCTTACCACATTCCTGCCAGGGAGGCATTATTGGTTCCTCATAAAGTGTCTTTATTTATAGATAAAGAGATAGTGGATCAGTGACAGTAAAAACTTGCCAGAGGTCATAAAACTATTAAATGGTGGAGCCAGAGTTTGAATCTAGATCTGTTTTATGTCCAGATCTTTTTCCCGGCCTTGTCAGAAGATAAATGAAAATAAAATGGAGATTGTGTTCATATAAACAAGTAATGTTTCTTCTGTTTGATGCTTCCTCGTATTTGCTTGCTTTCCCTACTCATGTAGTTAGTAGAAAAGCAAAGTTGAGTGCATTTCCTGACTTGCTTCTGTTGGGTTTTGTAGACTCCCTTGTTGGCAGAGAGAGAGATGCATATTCTGTAGAGCTGACATGCACTTGCAGGACTCCGTAGTTTTTTCACTATGCAAATTTGTTTTGATAGGTAAAGGGGGAAGTTGACTACTGATATGATACAGATCATCTGGAAGGGAAACTCCTCTAAGGTCACTCTCTTTCTGTCTCTGGTGTGTTCTCTTCTCCTTCCTCTGCTTCATAAGAAGGAAATAAAAACAGGCTAATAACGTGACAGACTTGCACTTGAAAGGGATTAGGATATGCTACCCCACTTTGGTGTAAGGATTATTTTGAGCTGAAGGAAATTCAGTCAGCAGGTGCAGGAAGAATTCTCTGTCCTCCCCTTACCTGCCTAAAAGCAGGGCATAAATTTCCTTTGTGAAGGTATCCGTCCTCCTGGACTGTGCGGGAAGAAAGAGAGTGACTCTTACTACCGGATTTGGCGAGTTGGCACTGAGATGAGTCTGCATAAGTAAACTTTATTAAAATAGCCCTTCCGTTAGTTTCCCCATATATTGTCAAGGTACTTAATCAGAATTCATTGTCCTGTGAAGTCTCAATCCCCTTGTCTTTGATAAAATGTTATATAAGCCCCTGAGTCTAACTACTTCTTTGTTTTACTTCTTTCTGTGACCTCCCATGCACCTAAGATATTAATAAAAATTCTATGCCTTGTCTCCTGTTAATCTCTTTTGTTAATTTAATTTACAGGCTAATCATTACTGAACCTAAGAGAGTAGAGGGAAAGTGTTTTTTTTTTTTTTTTCCCCTTCTCAACATCTAAAAGGGAAACTGGAACCTTATGAGGGAGAGTTTCTTTTTCATATAACTGGGTTATCTTTTGGCTGTACCAAATGTTATGCTTTTCAAAGTGGTATCATGACTAATAATATTAGTATATTATTCTGATTACCCAGTGGTTTGGGTAGGACAGGTTATTCCTATTTTATTAATAAGTAAATTTAAAAAATGAATAACCTTAGTCACTTACCTCAGGCTAATTCAGAGTAGAAAATCTGTAACCTTTTAAACAAAATGGAAGACTATGAGGTTCCTTATAAATATAAAATTAGACAGATTTAGGAGTCCCAGCTGGTTATCTATAGGAAGTTGGAGCATCTAAGGAGTTAAGGTTAATTTTAGAAATGACTGGTGGTGCCCCCTTTGCAAAAACTACTTAGAAATATTTGTACCCACTGTGGTAGCAAATAGTGCCAAATTTGGACGTAAATGGCTTCATAGGCAGCAAATTACTATTTAAAGGTTGAGTTAAAGTATTTGGAAAATGCTTGCCCTAGCCCTTTAACACACTCTGGTTTTACTTGTGATTTGAGCATATATCCTAGAACAGATTTTTATTAATATAACCAATGTATTTGGGCAGAGCCTGACAATCGGTATGTCAGAGGATGCTCATTTTGCCTTAATTTATGAATTTTGTTGATTATTGCAGAAATGTCTGAACGCTCATTATGTGCCTAATATGTGGCTTGTAATAGATATATCGAATCTACTTTTTGAGTCTTCAGTGGTTTTTAGGATGCAAACTTACTTTAGATTCAAATGACTTTCCTGGGGTTCATTGCACCTCAGTGAATTCCCTACTCTTAACTTAAATCTAATCAACGATCAGGAGTGTCAGAACTCATTCTCCTGGAATCCTCCCCTTTGTCCTACAGTCCACCTGGGTTTCCATCCTTTCTAGAGAATGAGTTTTTTAAAAAATACCCATTTATATCCAGTTCATCTTACATTTGTCCATGCTGTATTTTTGTTCAGTTTCTTGTTCCTAAAATGTATAAATCCCATAAGTGTGCTATTGCTCAGATACCTGTATTAATTTCATTAAGTAGATACTGTTAACTAGTGCTTAGTTGTGATTAGATTTTTAAAGAAATTCTTGATAAAGTAAGATTGTTCAATATTATTATATTGGGTTGTCAGATGAAACTAGTGGGTTTCAAAAAATTCCACTCAACATTTTTACAAATATTCCAAAAGAGTTTTACCCCTGTGTTGGGGACCTATGATATATGATCCTAAATTGGATTTCTTTAACCTCTTCCTTATAGGAGAACCTCGCTTTTCTGTTTAAAGAAATGTAGAAGTTACTCCTTATAAGGAGTAAATCTAGAGTTCCGTTTATACGCATGTAGTATTCAAGGAACAAAAAACAAAACAAAAACCTCAAGTTGAAATTCAGATAACTAGCTAGCAAAATCATCTTGCATTAAAAAATACATTGAAATTATGCATATGGATTCTGAAAAATAAATATACCTTTAATGCAATGAAATCCACCTTAATTTTAGGCTTGATCTTGGGAGTCTGAGTGACTACAGTGTCATTCATTGACTTGAGTATAAAGGGACTAAGTATATTCCCACTGGAGTCAAGCAAGCATATTAACACAGTTCCTTTGAATTTCTATATCTGTGAGTTTCCATGTAGGCAGCAGACTTGCCACAGAATAACAGAATAATACACAGCACCTCTTTGAGAAAGAGATTTTCTTTCCTGGATTTGCTTCCTCTTCATATATGCTTTCTCACTGAAACAATTTGCTTTTGAATATATGAAGGGGTAGCATTTAACATTCCAAGTAGAAATCATTTAAGTATAGCAAAAATCTCTATTTGGGATGCTTGAGGAATCAAGCATTCAGGTTTATAGAATCACATAGCCTTTACATGGACAACCAATTTTCCAAATAGTAAAATAAGATATCTTTAATATAAAAAAGTTTTGAATATAGTGTTTTTGTGCATGTGCGATGTAAGCATGACATTTTAGGCATTTGAAATGAATTTCAGGTTTACCAACACTTACCCTGTATTGGGGAAGCATGGAATGAAAGTTTGTGAATGAGAATTTCCTAATTCGAATATGCCAGATAAATCAGTTTGCAACAAGATTACTATATTTATAATAGTTTCAATGAGATATAATTCATATACCATGAAATTGTTTCTAGTATATTCACAGGATTGCTCTATCATCACAAGCAATTTTAGAAATTTTCATCGCGGGGTGCTTGGGTGGCTCAGTTGGTTAAGCGACTGCCTTCGGCTCAGGTCAGGATCCTGGAGTCCTGGGATCGAGTCCCGCATCGGGCTCCCTGCTCAGCGGGGAGTCTGCTTCTCCCTCTGACCCTCCCCCATCTCAAGCTCTCTCTCTCTCTAATTCTCTCTCTCAAGTAAGTAAATAAAACCTTTAAAAAAAAAAAAATTTTCATCACTCCTAAAAGGAATGCTATACCAAGCAACTCGCCTTGCTTCTATCACCACATCCCTAGGCAACTTCTAATTTACTTTCTGTGTCTCAGTCTTCCTGTTCTGCACATTTCATATAAACAGAATCATAAGGGATGCAGTCTTTTGTGTCTGGCTTCTTTCACGTAGTAAAATGTTTTCAAGGTTTATCCATGTTGTAGTATGCATCAATATTTTATTCCTTTCTATGGCCAAGTAATATTCCCTTCTATGGATATACCATATTTATTTATCCATTCATTAGTTGATGGCCATTTGGAGTTCTTTTACCTTCTTGGCTATTATGAATAATGCTGCTATGAATATTCACATACACATTTTTGTAGGAACTTAGGTTTTCATTTCTTTTGTAATGTATGCCAAGAAGTGTATAGTGAGTTTTCAAAAACATTAATTTTACATTGTTAAAAGTAAATAAGTGTCTAATGAACTGACATAAGGAAACATCTTTGAGTAGTGGAAATGGGTTTTTTTAATCTTGGCTCTAGCATTTAAACCTTTTATATCTCTAATTTCTTATATGGCAAGTGAGAGTTAGACTGGAGGATCTCTGTCCATTTAAATTGTAAGGCGTGGGGGCGCCTGGGTGGCTCAGTTGGTTAAGTGTATGCCTTCAGCTCAGGTCAGGGATCGAGCCCTGCCTCAGGCTCCCTGCTCAGCGGGGAGTCTGTTTCTCCCTCCCTCCCTCACCCCTCTCTCTCAGAAAAAAAAAAAAAAAAAAACAACTATTAAAAAAAAGGGGAGGGGGGTGGGAGGATGGGTTAGCCTGGTGGTGGGTATTGAGGAGGGCACATTCTGCATGGAGCACTGGGTGTTATGCACAAACAATGAATCATGGAACACTTCATCTAAAACTAATGATGTAATGTATGGGGATTAACATAAGAATAAAAAAAATAAATTAAAAAAAAAAACCTGTAAGGTGTGTGTGTGTGTGTGTGTGTGTGTGTTCTTATTCAGCAAACATTTGCTAAGTATCTACTCTGTGGCAGATTTGTGCCAAGACTTGGGGATAGTACATCTTCAGAAGAGCTCAGAGGCTAGTAGAAAGGTGGGGAGAAGGAGAAAAAAAAGTGGAATTCATTAGTCAACAGATAGAAGCCAGTGCTGTGCATCTGGAGAGTGGTAATCACTGAACGCTGGTGGACCTTACCCTTCGTGGGCCAGGGTGTGGGTGAAGGGGTGTCTGTGAAAATCTCTTGGTGAAAATGATGCTTAAGCACCCCTCAGGAAGTCAGCCAACTGGATTAATGGGTAAATAATGTTTTATAACAGAAGTTACTTGGTAATCATTTTGTGCTTAAAATTTTGGCTAAATGAATTGTTAAAGTTGACCAGGCAGGAAAAGACTACAACCCTTTTTTTTTTTTTTCCTTTACTACTCATTGCCAGACTTTGTAGTTATTTTTCTCATTGCGGAAGAATGTAAAACAAGCTGATTAAGCTTAAAAATAACTCTTAACTCTTACTTGAACTCTTACTTGAACTATTCTAGTCACTTTAAAAACTATTTGGGATCAGCATGCGAGAATTCAACTTTTTTTCAAGAAGAAATTAAATTTTATTGGCTCAATAATCATTTAAGTTTTTGGTAGTCATGTATCTCCTCACAAGGAAATGTCTGGAATGGTCTTGGCTGAGGGTCTCTTGAGGAGAAAGTCTCAGGTTGGAGTTGTTTGGGCTAGGAATGTGGATCTATGTACTGCGTAAGCCCGGCCAGTTTCAGCCTGGGCAGGGGTGGGGTGGTGGTTATGAGCTGGAGTCTTGACTACAGCTCCCAACAGAGACTGTGATGTATTGGCTGAGCACCAAGTGTGTGGAGGGCAGCTTTGCTCCAGGAGACCTGCCAGGAGAAGCCTTTTTTTTTTTTTTTTTTTTACTTTAAGTTGTGCACTGTTTTGATTTGATACATTTTATATTGCAGTATGATTACCACTGGGGCATTAGCTCACACGTTCATCATGTCCCGTGATTGTCATTTCTTTTTTGTTGTTAGCATCTTTAAGATCTAGTCTCTTAGCAACTTTGAGGAATATAATATAGTATTGTTAACTGTTATCACAATGTGTGCATTAGATCTCCAGAACTTACTCGTCTTCTTACTGGAAGTTTATACCCTTGACCAACATCTCTCTAATTCCTCCACCCCTCTGCACTCTGTTTCTATGAATTTGACTTTTTTTTTGCTTCCACATATAAGTGAGATCATACAGTCTTTGCCTTTCTCTGTCTGACTTACTTCACTTGTCATAATGTCCTTAAGGTCTGTCCATGTTGTCACAAATGGCAGGATTTCCTTCTTTCTTATGGCTGAATAATATTCCATTGTGTGTGTGTGTGTGTCACAGTTTTATCCATTCATCCCCTGATGGACAGTTAGGTTGTTTTCACATCCTGGCTGTTGTGAATAATGTTGGAGTAAACATGGGAGTGCAGATGCCTCTTCCAGATCCTGTAGATACCCAGAAGTGGGACTGCTGGATCACAGGATACTTCTATTTTAATTTTTTGAGGATTTGCATTTCCCTGATGATTAGTGATGTTGAGCACCTTTTCATGTACTTGTTGGTCATTTGTATGTCATCTTTGGAGAAATGTCTATTCAAATCCTCTGCCCATTTTTAAAATCTGATTTTTTTTTATTACTGAGTTCTATGAGTTATTTATATATTTTGGATGTTAACACTTACTAGAATATGGTTTGCAAATATTTTCTCGCATTCTGTAGGTTGCCTTTTCATGTAGTGAATTGTTTCCTTTGCTGTGCAGAAGCTTTTTATTTTGTTGTAGTCCCACTTACTGATTTTGCTTTTGTTGTGATCATTGAGTTTTCTACTCATTTTGTATAAGCAGGTGAAGTATATGCAACTTTGGAATTTCTCACATATGGTAATCTTTAGTAATCATGGTGATGTTCCCATAGGAGTATTTGCAAGCAGTTGTGGGTCACTGGAGAAACAAAACAACAACCAAAAAAGGTGAGCTGAGAGTTGTTCTAACTTGTAGAAGCAATAATCTAGTTGAAGTACAAAAATCTTTAGTGCTATTAAAAAGGAAAATACAATGGAGTTTGTTCATAAGTTGAAAAATCCAGGTTTTTAAAATTGGTCAGGATATAAGAATTCTTTCTTCTCCTCTCAGGTTCTTCCTTGTCTTTTCTAACCATCGTTTCCTTTAAAACTTAGTTTAAAGCTCTGCCTTGAAGGAAGTCTTCCATCATTAAAATCTCCCCTTGTGTTATTTTTCCCTTGCATACTGATCTACAATTAATTACCTAGTTTGTAGTCTCATAATGGATTGATTTAAAATAAAAGTACAGAGATATTTCTGCCCAGGCCAGTGATAGAGGCTCACATAGAAGGTGACTGTGGGACATGAAGACAACACTTCATTTTAATTCATAAATGCAGCTCTCTGTATTTTCATGCATCCTTGTTTTTGTACATATTATTTCAAGGTCTTGTTATTATAATTAGGCACTTTGTCTCTTCTAAGTTTTAGTTCCAAATCTGTAAGTGGGTAAGATTCATATTGACCTCAGCTTTCATGATTTATTACATTGATGCAAATCAAACATAGAACAGGGAGAAGGGAAACAACCTTTTGTAGATGAAGCAATGCATTCTTAACTTATGCTGTTAAGACTTTTTTTTTGTTGTTGTTCTACAACTGTGTCAGGCTGCTCATTCTCTGGCAATGACCTCTACCTTGGCCCTAACTCAGCTAGTATGATGACTCTTTGTGCAAATATTTTCTCAACCTTCAATTTGTCACAAGTAGCCAGGCATTATCCCACGAATAATAGATCTATGGTTTTTCTAGCATTAGCAGAGTGGCTGGGATGCTAACTTGTTCCAGCTGTGTTTCCTGGATTTGGTTTCTCTTCTCAGGATCTGGTCTTGCTGCACAGGAAGAAAATGAATGGCCTGTTAAATAGATGGCAGTAGGTATGTATTGGCCTGGCCCTGAGGAAGATTAATCTGAAGATAGGTTGAGAGCACTTGAAATACTTGAGGCTTTTGATGATCTGAATATTGTGTCACCATATCATGGGGTCAGGTGGCTACAATGTTACCAACAGGAAGACTGAATCTTAGAGGGACTTGCCAAAAAGTTCCATTCTGAATTTAATAAACACTTTGATTCCAAGTTCCGTGCCCTTTCTGGTCCATTGTAGTACATAAAGACCAGTGAAATAAATAGATTTTTAGTGGTGAAAAAGTGACTATCTCCCGGACAGGATAATTAAAAAAGAAGAAGTAGAAATTATTACATTTCCTTAATGTTTCAGTTATTTAAAAACAATGCTGAGATTTCAATACCTTCATTTTTTGTTTTAGGAGATTTTTGTCCCTTAAAAATGCTGTGAAAACAAGGAACCACCACAAAACAGAGTAAAAAATATATCTACGGCATCCTAAAAATAATATATGTGTTTGTGTATTTTTGTTATTGTTGTTTACTATTTTTTTTTTACCTTAGATTATAAATGCCTATAGTTAGAAAGGCCAAACTGTTTTAATCTAATAATGCTGAGTCTTATACTGTGTGTTGAAAGAAATATAGGATGTTAAATCGGTAGAGTGGGAGGAGAAGATCTTTCTAGAGGAGATTAACTTGAATAGAGTCATGTTTTGGGGAGAGCTGGAGTTAATTGATTTAGGGTAGTTGATGGGTCCTTTTATGCTAGCCCTCGGATTTGGACATATGGGAGGAATAATAAAGACCACTATTGCCTATTGTTGAGTAAGGGAGGAATTTTTTAAAAGTGCTTTGGTAAGATTGTTGTTTAGAGGATGTAGAGTGAATGGAAGGCTAGGAGAAAGTCTGAAAGCAATTGCAATAACGTGATGTGTTGAAAGCCACGAAGGGGTTTGGATGTTAAGCTTTCCTTGACGGATACAAAGATAGAGAGGAGTGGATATTATAGATTTTGAGGAGTTCAGTTGTCAGTGGTGGAGTATGTCAGACTAAGATGAGTACAATCATTGAGGTAGGAATTACCATTTTGAATCAGGGTTTGTGATTGGAGTAGAGGGTTCATAGGGGATAAGAGAGAGAGAGCTTGGTATCGATCAGATTATAAGAGGTCTCAGAAATTAGGAAGATGAGTTTTAATTGTGGTGTGTAAGTAAAGACAAGTTATAGAGCAGGGAAAACAAAAATGGTTTTTGAGGAATTTCAGTTTGAGCAATTGTAGACACATTTAGGAAATGGATTGTGGTTTTAGGTTTAGGTTTAGAGTCTGGCAGCAATAGGATTTGCGAGAGGAAGGGCGTGATATTTAGATGAACTGAATGAGTTAAGGATGAATCTCCTCTAGAAGTTCTTTAACTTGAATGTGCATAAGAATCACCTGAGGAGCTAGCTAAAAATTCCCAGATAACACCCTTTGAGGTTCTGATTTTGGAAGGATGGGTAGAGGGCGGAAATCTGCAGTTTTAAAGGTACTCTAGGTAATTGTGATGTAAATGGCACACAAAAGTTTCCAGTTAGAGATACCTGGATAATCACAGACTAAGAAACGGAAATTAGGGGAGTAAGTCTCTGCAGCAGATGGTGAGTTTGGTTTTGGACAAATTGAGTGTGGTATTTATATGCTACAGTGAATTTGATGGCAGGACGTCCAAGTGGAAAGAGCTGTCCTGTAAAAATAGGTCCTTGCATTGGCTAGAGTGTGTTGTCTGGCTGTGAGAGTGGATGACGCATCCAGAGGAAGGGTATTGGAGGACGTAGGACCTTTTCTTCTGATTAATTTACCTTAGAAACACCAGGGCACTGGTGGATCTCCTTAGTTGTCATTTTAACACAGCTTCATTCTTCTTTTTTTCTTCTAAAAGGACACTGACATTTCTTGTTTTGTTTTCTTAATTCCTGGGGAGTATACATAAATGTCTTTGGCAGAGTCATGCTGGTCTTGACATAGCTAACAGTATTTTCAACCACTGTAGACAGCTGTTTGAGCTATTCAGTTGAGACACATTAAAATAATCCACAAGTAAATAAAGTACTGTTAATAATTATAGTACTGATCGGTGACGATATGCCCGTGACTTACTTGGCTCTATGCCCTCTAGCTCCTTACCTATTTCAATGTAGGCATTGACATGGTTGTGTTAATAGTACCTGAGATATCCCCGTTTATAAAGAGTTCTTGATCTATATTTTTCAGGACCCTCAGAAAATTTTCGATAGTTTTAGTTAGTCTCAAAAATTAATTCTAACTTCTTTTAATTTGGAAGACAAATACTGTATTGCACTGTTTAAAAGAGTCTGGATAAATAAATTGCTCTGGTCTCTAAATCAACTAAGTAGTGACATTGTACTTCAATCCCTAAATTGATATGAAGCACTGGGATAAAGGAAGTTTAGTTTAGTCCATTCATAGAAGAAAAAAAATAGCCTGGTAGCTTGAAGCCCTTCTTTTGGCTTTACTGCAGATTTTATAAAATGTTAAGCAAGCTAATTCACCTCTGGACAAGCTGGAGGTCTTTGAAACGGTGATTTCTGAGCGGAAGAGGCCTAATACAAAGTGAGTTATTCTTAAACATACTCAGAAGTGCCATGGGCCAAATTGAATCCCATGAAACCTAACCTATATGCAGATAGTTTCCAGCATATGAGCCAATTGTGTTTCAAAAGTTTATGTGTAAGGCAGCTGTTTGGAACTCAGAACACATTTTTTTTTTTCCCCCTCTTACTGAAACAGTATAAAAAAATATTGGCTGTGTTTCCTGGCCAGCTCACAAATCTTTTTAACCCCGAATGTACCTTAAGTTTTAACTGTACAGTTCAGGTTCATTTTATTAAGTTTATATATATATATATATTTATATATATATTTATATATATATTTATATATATATATTTTTTGCTTCTGCAGGAGAATACACCCCAAATCAGTTTGAAAGGAATAGGTTATCTTTGCTTAGCTGGGTTAAGAGTCTTCTCAGAAGATGTCACTTGTTAAGCTGGGAATCCGTAATTTATTAAGTGTACATTTGTGGATTGCTATCCTCTCTCCATTATAAAGTCATTATTCATTCCCTTGGTGATTACTGTTTCAGAAAGATGGCTTCAGTTTCTCACTCTTCTATTTACTTTCTCTCCTTTGTCCTCTTCTCTCCCCAAATGTGGTTCATTATTAGGTACATATTGGTAAATCATGGGTTGCCTGTAACAGATTTGGCTATAAAGTATCTAGTGCTCCTGTATTTCATACCTAGAATTAATTAATAGGTTCAGTCACTTTCTGTCTTAAACGAGGCTGGTGAGAGCTTATGATGGAAAGCTTGTTTGGGAAATTATTTGTTATCTGGCAAGGATGGTGATGGTTGGTGTTGTCCAAGGCAAAAAACGGAAATATCTACTCAATTATCAATGATTTGAAATTATGTGAAATATTATTATGGTATTTATTATATTGGATTTTAATGATTTGAATTTTGGTAAGCCATGCATAATAAATTATTTCTATTAAAATTAACCTGTTTTATTCTTAACCCATACTTCGTTTTGACTGGTCATGGTTGGTGACTATTCATTCAATGAAAGGGTTTCAATGATTTACGTTGATGGGATTGCTGTTGTTTTGAGTGGAATTGATGATCTGGAACCTCTCATACATTCATTTAATTATTCATTCCACATATATTTATTGAGTGTGTGTCAAGTTCTTTTCTAGGTAATGGAGATACTACAGTGACCAAAACAGATATGGTTCCTTCCCATATGTAGTTTATATTCTTGCTGGGAGTACAGAGAGAAAACAATAACCGATAAGTAAACATATAGTGTGTCTGGATATATTGTAAAGGTGGATCCCACTTGGGTAACAGATTGGCTGAGGTGTCTGAGAGTCAAGGGTATCATCAGCAGATTTTGGCTTAAGCAACTGGAGGTATGTAATTGCCTTTCCTTACTTTGAGGAACACAGCAGGAGAGGGGGGCTTGGAAGTACTGGTATGAATCAAGAATATGGTATTATGTATTAAATTTGAGGTGCCTGTTAAGTGTTGAAATTGAGATATTCAGTAGGCAGTTCAGGGGAAAAGTCTGGGTTGAAGATAGAAATTTGGCAATTGTCACCCTAAGAGTGGATGTAAAAAAAAAAAAAAAAAAAAAAAGAGGTCCAAACTGTGAGCCCTGGAGCACTCCAGAATTGAGGGATTGGGCAGATAAGGAGTCAGCACAGAAGACAAAGAAGAGCAGCCAGTGAACTTCAAGTAGAACCTAGATAGTCGGTGCCAAGTTAAAAAATGTTTCAAGGAGGGGAGCCTGGGTGGCTCAGTCGTTAAGCGTCTGCCTTCGGCTCAGGTCATGATCCCATGATCCTGGAATCGAGCCCCGCATTGGGCTCCCTGCTCTGCAGGAAGGCTGCTTCTCCCTCTCCTACTCCCCCTGCTTGTGATCCCTCTCTCGCTGTGTCTCTGTCAAATAAATAAAATCTTTCAAAAAAATGTTTCAAGGAAAAGGGAATGATCAGTTCGGTTAAATGTTGTGTATAGTTCAACTAATATGGGAAATGACCATTGATTAAGCAACAGTGAGGACATGGGTGACTTCTTACAAGTCCTTTTCATGTGAGATAGAGATGAAAGCCTGAGTGGGGTGGGTTTAGGAGAGAATTTAAAAGAGAGAAATGAAAGCCAGTTATGCAGACAGTCGACCATGAATTCCAAAGGGCGCAGTGACAGCATTTCAGGAGCTGAGGAAGTGTGGGGGATGGGACAAAATCAGGAAATAGTGCATTATGGGGATGAGAGAGCAGGTGGTGAAGAACAGCTTGGGTTCCTTGAGATTCTTGTAAGGGTGAGTGATATGAAGTGGAATAAAGGACAGGATG
Organism: Mirounga leonina; assembly: GCF_011800145.1. NCBI lineage: Eukaryota > Metazoa > Chordata > Mammalia > Carnivora > Phocidae > Mirounga > Mirounga leonina. The sequence goes on from NW_023270451.1 coordinate 22,540,593, forward strand.
TGTTTAGCCTGATAGTTTTCCAAGTAGATTGTGATGCAAAGCCAGTGAATATTGAGGAGTAGGAAAGGGTGGGTTTCTGGCCAAGATCACCTAGACCTCTGGGTTGCAGCCTTGATCTTGGCCAATAAAATGGTTTCTTATAGAACACTTCTTATAGAACTTTGACAGTAAAGTTGCTCCAGTTTACCTGAGATTGAATTGTACCGAAGAGCCAGACTGTGGCTATCTAGTAAATATAGAGCCTGTATGTTTTAAATCAAGTTACATTACAAAATAGACTAGATTTTTGTATGGCACGTAACTGGCTGTTGGAAGAATAAATACTTGAAAGAATGAATAAATGTTACGGGTTCCCCTTTCAGTAAGTTTTTTGTGGCCTGATAGATAATTTTAGGTATTTATGAATAGTATTTTTCCTATACATTTACTCCTTTTAAAAGCTCAGAAGTTGCTTAAAAATTCTACATTGCCATTTTTTCTGTCTTGGCCTTTTTTATGGGGCTGCACTCATCTTCATTCAGTGAATTTTTGCTGAGTCCTTCTCTCTGAAGTAAATATATTTAGAGTGAAATCATGACCCAGAATAAGTTTTCTGAGTACTGTTTTAGCTTTCAGTTGAATTCTAGAATTTCTAGAAATTCAAGACATTCATTTTTCAGTATCCATTTAATTTAGGTGTTCAGAGTGGGGATTCCTCTAAAACATCAAAATTTTTAATGATAGAATTTAAGTTTACATTGCTTATGGAGCTTTCTGGCAAATTCTGCAAGAAGAAATGATTCTTTTACTATTTACTATTAGAATTGACTTGTTTGAACAAACTCCTACTATTTCCTAAGTCAAATTTGTCATACATTTGTAATTCCAGATCAAATTTTTTAGTTTTTCAGCCATAGATTTTATTAATTACTGTTTAATAATAGCCAGGCATAGTCCATCCTTCTTCATCCGCAAGTCTTTGTAGGATGCCACGACCACAGATCAGTGCTATCTCATATGAATTCTGTTGGAGGTCTCTCAATGGGATGTGTGATTGAGTGTATCACCCTTATATTTTTACGGAAGATAATAAACACTGATGTTAAATGCTATTTAGCAAATGGATGCAAGGGGTTGACAGTAATTTTAGGTTACTTAAAGATAATGTGGTCTTAAAAATTTTTTTTAGAAAGCTGCTTTCAGTTGACTTGTAGTTACTAGTAATCTGTTATTATCAAGGTCACCTCGTGGAAGATTTCCAAATATTCATGGAACCATGTATTGTTATTACCTCTTAGTTGTCGACAGAGGAGATATGAGATTCTGTGGTGTCCATGGTGGAAGAGTAAGGGTCATTACTTAGTGTTTGTTGTGAATGATAACTGTGCAGCTGTCTTCCATATCCAAAGCCACTAAGTTAATAGTGGAAGCCACATTCTAGCTTGATGTTATGTAGGCAGAACTCTCAATGATGTAATAACAGGAAAACAATGGTAGTTGTGTATAATTCATACTGGTTGAAATGTAAAAATTATTATCTTTTGGCTTTGAATACTTTTTAGTACATACCTGTGAACACTGAAGTATTAGATCTGAAAATTAATACTTGTGAAGGACCACTGGTGTAATTGTTTAGATCAATGTTTTTTCAAAAAATTTGACCACAACTCATAACTCGTAGTAAGAATTAATTCTACATTCTAACCTGGTGCACCATCTCACACATTCCTGTGAGTGTATATTTGTGTTATGTGTAAGTATGCAGGTGTTGTATGTGCGTATTATGTGTTAACAATTAGTTATAATATGTAATAGGTGATTTATATAAAAATTTTATGAAATATTTAATCTTTGCATCATGCAGTACATTAGAATGTTTTCATTCTAATCAATTTTTGAAAAACATATTGTACATGAACTAAATTGATTTCATAACCCATTACTGGGTCATGACTGGCTACTGGAGTAATCCTGGCCTGGATGATCTCCAAGGTGCTCCACAACTATGGAATGTTTGTTTCTGGTTCCTATGAGAAAGGTGGTAAAAGTATTGAATGTTCACTTGAAGTTTACTGATCCTAAGGAAGTAATCTTCACCAACAGATAATTTAAGAAACACTTACGACTTGGGGCGCTTGGGTGGCTCAGTCAGTTAAGTGGCTGACTCTTGATTTCAGCTTAGGTCATGATCTCAGGGTTGTGAGATCGAGCCCCAGGTCAGACTCCATGTTCAGCGGGAAGTCTGCTTGAGATTTGCTCTCTTCCTTTCCCTCTGCCCCTGCTCGCTCTCTCCTTCTCTCTCTCTAAAATAAATAAATAAATCTAAAAAAGAAAAAGAAAGGCTTATGACAGAGTTATTTACTCATACAGCTAATCTTTACTGAGTGGCAACTGTGTGTCAGGCTGTGAGCTAACCACCCCATATTCTAAGGTGAAGAAACAGAGGCTGTCTCTGTAGCTTCAGGGAGCTTCCCATGTAGTGGAAGAGAAAATAAACGAGTAAGAAATATAAATTGCCGTGGAGCTGTGAGAGAAAATGATGGAAGATGGTTGCTCATAGTTCTAATCACCTTATTTATGTATCATTGGAAGAAGGAAGATGGTAGCTGGAAGCCTAGGTTTTTGGCCCCAGGTATCTGATCCTGATTGTCAGGTAGGATACTCTCCTCTCTATATGCCTTCTTAGGCAGGAGGTCTAATGCACAATTTTTAAAAAAACTGATTCTTAATAATTTTCTTTTGGGCATTTTCTTTGTATGACAGATAATTTTCTGTTAAGTATTTTCACATAATATCCTCATCTTCGGTGGTTTCCCATGGTTAACATATTCGTAATATATATGTACATATGTGTATATATATTTTAATGTAAACAGTTTTCTGCTTTTAATATTTTCACACCAATAACCATTTTCCATAGCAGTCATGAAGAAAGATTGGGGCTGTTAAAAATTGTAGCTATTATAGAGGAGGCTTTCTTATGAATGAGAGTGTTTCCCTACACTCCTCTCCTTCTATATATGAAATGGAATCATAAAATTTTCATATTTTCCAGTTTAATTCTACTGGCTGTGAAGGTAGATGAGAATGTTTTGAAAAAAATGACGTTAAAGGTGATTTGGCAGGTGGGAAGAGGGGAAGTGATGCCCTTTTCGGGTTTTCAGTGGAAGAGGGACCATAGAATTTTTTAAAGCTGTGGAAACTGACTTGAGATCAGCAGGTAGAAAATACAGTGGGGCAAATTTGATGGATAGAGAGGAAACTAATAACCTTTTGTTGGTTGAATAATATTGGAGATGTTAGATAGGTTCTTTCAAGTTAGGGCCTTATCTCTACCGTTACTGTTACTTTCTTTTTAGTTAAGCCTGTGGTGCCATTGCTCAAGTTCTAGAAGGACCTGGTCTGTTTTCTCTCCCTTCTCCAACATTTCATGCACACCCGCCTGATTTCATGCTCTATTACAATAAAATATTAGAAGTAGTGCCACAGATGGATTAAAATACTGTTATTCAGAGGGGAGATTCATGATTCTGACTTTTGAATAGAATGTATGCTTATAAAAAGCTGATGCTTTTACAACCTAAGTGCCCGTTGATAGATGAATGGATAAAGAAGACGTGGTATACAGGTAGGCAAATATGCAGATCCCCAGATGTGGACGGTCTCAGTTGCTTTGCAATCCTGTAGGCCACAGGGAGCTTCTCATTGGTGGTGTCAGATGATGGAATGACATAATTGCCACAGAGCTTTAGGAGATCTTACTTTAATGGAAATATGGGATGATATGAAGGGAAATTCTGAAAGCAAGCAGCTTGTTACATTTGTTGTGGGATCATGAAGGTCTCAATGGGGGTTCTGGCAAGCAGAAGTTGAAAGGAATAATTATCCTAAATGTGTACGGTGTTGTAGTTTATCACACATTTTCATGTGCTCACTCTCATTCACCATCAATGCAGGGAGGTAAACAAGTGCAAAGAAGCATTTTGAAGAAAGATATGACAAGGTTTGTGTGCAACTGGAAAGGAAAGTAGGAGAAGAGCCCCACAGCAGGGAGAATAGTGACATTAGTGTTCCATCCATCTATCCATCCACACAAATCACTCAGCACATGTTTACTGAGTACCTACTATATGCCAGACACTGCTCTGGGCCTTGGGAATACCGTTGTGAGCAATTCAGACAAAGCCCTTTGCCCCCATTAGGGTTCACATGATAAAAATCATGGGGATTGGAGGAAGGGACGATTATGTTGGGGAGAAGGTGATTTTATTTTTAGACATAGTAACTTCAAGGGATGGTTTCCTAATGATCTACAGGGACTTGGAACTGTCATTCCAGAGAAAGGGCTGGGCTAGAGGTATGCTGAACATTACCTGTAAAGAGGTGGTATTTGAAGCTAATATCACTACCCAATAGCAGCTTCGTGTCATGTGTTAGAACATTCAAACGATTAAATTTGCACAGAAAAAAAAGGAAAAAAAAAAAAAAAAAAAAAAAAAAAAAAGAAGTGGTATAGACACACACACACACACACACACACACACACTGGAATATTAAAAAGAATAAAAAAGCCATAAAAAAGAATGATATCTTGCCATTTATGACAATACTGATGGATCTAGAAGGTATCATGTTAAGTGAAATAAGACAAAGACAAATACCATATGATTCATTTATATGTGGAACCTAAAAAACAAAACAAATGAACACACACATACACAAACAAAATGACAGAACAGACTCACAAATACAAACTGGTGGTTCTAGAAGGGAGGGGGCAAGGGGATGGCTGAAATAGGTGAATGAGGTTAAGAGGTACATACTTCCAGTTATAAAATAAATAAGTCATGGGGATGAAAAGTACATCATAGAGCATATAGTCAATAATACTGTAATAACATTGTATAGTGACAGGTGGCCACTACACTAATGGTAAGTGTTGCATAATGTATAGACTCCTTGAGTCACTATGTTGTACATCCGAAACTAATATAACATTGTGGGTCAACTATACTTCTATTTAAAAAAGCTGATGCTTCTGGTTTTAGATAATTCTGGTTTGTCTTTTTAGAAATTACATTGGTTTGCATAAAATCTTTAATGCTCTAAAAGTATCAGCTACTTTCCAACCAAGAGTAAGATGACCAAGTAGGGTTTGAGTTTTGAGCATTGGCCTTTGGCTTAGAAGCTATTTTCTTAACTGGCTATCACTTGGGCCATCCTTTTAACCATGAACTGTAATAATCTACATGAACAGTCTGGTTCCTTGGTGACCTCAAACTGAGAGGCCAGTGAGATTTACTGGGATAAGTAAAATATCTGCAACTGGATAGAAATTGATAAGACATCAGCCAGAAGACAGTACCATGTAGTTGACAAAGTAAGGAATATTTATCTTTTGAAACTTTTTTTCTCTTTTAAACCTAGCTTTGGCTGTGCCTCTGCTGTTAGGTTAAATAAAGTAAGTCATTTTATTCAGCAGAGCAATAGGATTTCAAACTTTGCTTAAACGAAGAAAAATTGTAAATTCAGTGAAACTGCAAAGATAGTTGAGTTGGAAATTAAATCTTATTAAGAAAATCATATCTTAGCTATAGAAAAAGTAATACTCTTTTTGCATTAAGTATGACAGCAGGAGAAGAGAGAGTTTCTCCAGTAAAAATCAAGACATGTTCATATCCTTTGAACTAGTAGTTCTCCTTCTTATAGTGTATATACTATGTAAATAATCCAAAAGGAGGAGAATATTCTTTTTTTTATAATATATATTCTTTTATCACAGGAGAAGGGAAGGAAAACTGAACGGGAAGAAATCAGAGAGGGAGACAAACCAGGAGAATATTCTTTATAGCATTATCTATACTGTACTATTTTATGTGTGAACACATATATTTTACCCTTATATCTGTATCCTTATCCTAGAGTGTAACATTTTAGGTGTCTTTTCTAAATGCTATATTATATAATCATTAAAAGGGATTATGTATGGAATTATCATAGCGACATGGGTCATATAAGTGTTTTACAGGATAAAATTAGACCATTTATGTGTGAACCATTTTTAAATTCTCAAATGATGCCCTTAACTTTTGAAAACATGTTTAGAATAACTTTTTTTCCTTTTGACCTGTTTGCCACCTTTTTACCAATTATTCCTTATTACATACCTGTGTGTTGTTATTCAGAGTGTTAGCTTTATTCTTGTAAAATATTAATTGTCCCTTGAAGTACAGCTCTCTTGTATTCTCAACTATTTGATATTTTAGCTTAAAGATGAGAAAACACATCCTTTCGTGTATAAGTTTTTGCTTGTTGGATTTAAAAAATAGCTAACACAGTAAATACTTCATTTGGGTCAGAGGTTCATTACCCTTGACACTTGTGGGCAAGAAGCCTAGGAATTTGTCATCTGTGTTTCCAGATGGGAAATGCTTACCTTCTGATATTTGGTCTTCATTGCAACTAAAATATGAGAAAATTTCGTTAGAAGCAGATGTTGGGAATATGTAGATATGACCCAAATGTGTATATTACAACTCTGAAGGAAATAGCTCATTTAAAACAAACAAACAAATAAAAATCAAGAATATTGAAGTCCCTTTATAATTTGATTATAGGACTTTCATATCTTCTCATATTCTAGTATTTGTTTTAGATGTTTGTAATTTAACTGCTTAGGAAGAAACTTACCCAGTGTTTAAAAAATTGCTGGATAAGAGGCCACTTCAGTTTTTTTTTTTTTTAATGTTTCCAAATGGTGTGTATTTAAGTAATTAGTGAATTGGAGAGATGAGCCAATTTTCAGCAGATCTGATTAGATTAGCACGCCAGGCTAAATTATTCCTATTGAAAATAAAACAGGATTTGAGTACCTGAATTATGTGGGTAATTATTTATTACATTTTTTTAACCTTTGTTGAAAACAGTGAAAAAGTGTAATGAGAAACTTCTATTTTATAAAAAAATGATGAGGAGAGGAGAGAGGTGAACATACAGAACACAGGATTTTTAGGGCAGTGAAAATACTCAATATGATATTATGATGGATCTATGAGATTATACATTTGTCCAAATCCATAGAACATACACCAAGAGTAAATAAGGTGAACTATAGACTTTGGGTGATTATAATGTGTCATTGTAGGTTCATCCTTGGTAACAAATTATTACTCTGGTGAATGATATTGATAATGGGGGAAGCCATGCATTTGTAGGGGCACGGGGTCTATGGGAAATCTCAATACCATCCTCTCAGTTTTGTTGTAAGCTTAAACTGCTCTTTGAAAAAAGACTTTAAAAAAATGAAAATAAATTGTGAGTCAAAATATATGTTGCGAGGAAAGCATTCTTTAGGTGTAAAGTAGAAAAGATGTAACTCAAATCCATGTACTTTTCCTCATCCTAACACCTTGGAGTGATTGACACTCTCTCTCTCTCCACCTCCGCCCTCTTGGGTGGTGGTGGTGTATTAACTGGCAATTCTCATATTGCATAACTCCTGATTTAGTCAGATATTTTCAGTGCTTAGCTGTTCATTACTTTTAAATTTGCCTTACATCTTTTAGGTTATTTACTTCTTTATAAAACTGATGATTAAATATAGTGATCCTTTTGACTCTACAAGGGGAAAGAATCAAGGTAAATATAACTAACCCCCAAGCAATAGTTTATCTCAGTTTTAAGGAATCTTTTAGTCCAGGGTTTTCAAATTTTAGCTTACTTCAGTATCATCTAGAATACTTGTTAGAAAAGATTGCTAGCCCTTATTCCCAGATTTTCTCAGTTAGTAGGTCTGAATGTGGCCTAGAATGCACATTTTTGAAAAGTTTTCAGGTGATGCTGCCTGCTGCTGGTTTGGGTACCACTCTGAAAAAGACCACTGCTTTAGCATATGCACTGTATAACTCATTACTAAAGTTTCAAAAAAAGGTCAAATCGTCACTCTCATACGATGTACAACCATGAGTTTTATACATCTTGAACACATATTAAAACATTATTTAAATCCTAATTAAGAGGGAACTAAGCATGTGTTTTAGCCAATTGAAAGGAGAAGTCTAAGAAATTAAGATTTCTGTGATGTAAGGGAATATTGAAGTGAATTTACAAATGGACAGGAAATTGACCTTTTCTGTTTGGAGAAGTCAACTGAACCTCCACTGGACAGAATGTCTGTAGATAAGAATAATTTATGTTGCTCTCAGTTATCTATGACAGTCAGTTGTCTACAACTTACTTGGAGTTGTAAAACAGCCCAAAGTCAACAGAAGACTAGAACCAGATAACAAGGCAGGGTGTGCACAACCAAGTCCATTTTTCCATTGCAACGCACTGTATTCTTTTTTCTCATTCCCAATTTCCTTAGAGTACTGTACTGTAAATATGCTTTTAAGATAGTGTTCACCTTTTTAACAGACCATCCAGGTGATTCTGATGGACTCTAGAATTTGAGAACCATTATTTGATATAACAGAGTAAAGGTTTAGGATATCCATAACACTTCTTTACTAAATCACATGTTTTCTCCCATCATACAAATTGTTTTTTTTTTTTTTTTTTTTAGATTTTATTTATTTATTTGAGACAGAGAGAATGAGAGACAGAGAGCATGAGAGGGAGGAGGGTCAGAGGGAGAAGCAGACTCCCCGCTGAGCAGGGAGCCCAATGCGGGACTCGATCCCGGGACTCCAGGATCATGACCTGAGCCGAAGGCAGTCGCTTAACCAACTGAGCCACCCAGGCGCCCCCATACAAATTATTTTGTATGTAGCCAATTCATTATTTGAAAAATCTAGGTCAGGTTGCTCCCATTAGCTGAAAATTTTAACCTATTTATTGACTGTAAAGGAATTTAATATGCATTTATGTAATGAAGTTGTTATGAAGTTTTTGAACATAATTAGAGGAAGGCTCTGTTTTGATCCATTATAAAATGTGCTTCTTAAAGCATTTGATTAATCAAAATATTAAAAATTTTAGTTGAAAATCTTTTAGTAGGGTGTATCTTAAGTCAACCTTTTTATACATAATAAAATGTGTCTCATAATTCTAAAAGGACCCAGTTAGTTTAAGAGGCCAGGCAGTGTAATATAAAGAGCACTGAATTTAGGAGGTGAAGCATGGTCTCTTCCCCTTTTGTAGCTAGTAAGTTACAGAACTTTAGGTGTAATTCATGATGGTGGTGGGAACATAAAGATAAATGCATCAAGGCTATTGTGATGAAGGAGCTCGCTTTTTGGACCTCTCTTTTCTAAGTAGAAAATTGGGATGATAGATCCAAATAAGACCCAAGGTCTTCTTAATGCTAACATTGTATGACACTTTGGATATTGCACAGTGGAAATCATGACTGGTTATAGTTGCTTTTTAAAAAGCTTTATTAAGGTGTACTCAATAACCAGTAAACTATACATGTTTTAAGTATCCTATTTGGTAAGTTTGAACATAATGTGTATACCTCTGAGATCATTACAGCAATGAAAATAATGAACATATCACATCCAGAAGTTTCTTTGAGTCTCTCTGTAATCTCCTCCCTCCCACTTCAGCCAACTACTAGGATGCTTTCTGCCATTTTAGGCTGGTTTGCATTTTCTAGAATTTTATGTAAATGGAATTATACAATACATACTCTTTTTTTGTCTGGCTTTTTGTTCAGCATACTTACCCATGTTGCGCACTAATCAGTTCTTCATTTTCCTTTTTAAATTGCTGAGTAGGATTCTATTTTATGTTACATTACAGTTCATTCATCCATTCACCAGATGATGGACATAGGGATTGTTTTCATTTCAAGGTATTGCAAATGGGTTGCTATGAAATGTATGTATACAAGTTTTTGTTTAAACGTACACTTTTCTCTTGGGTAAATACCTAGGCATGGGTTGTGATTGGATCATATGGGAGGTGTATATTTAACTTTTTAGGAAAGTGCCAAGCTGTTTTCCAAAATGCTTGTACCACTTTACATTGTCACTAACAGTGTATGAGAATTCCAGTTCTTTTACTTCTGCAACGACGCTTGATGTGGTCAGTCTTCTTAATTTTAATTATTCTGATAAATGTGTAATAGAATGTTGTTATGGTTTTAATTTGAATTTTCCTAATGACTGATGATGTTGTGCACCTTTTAATGTGCCTTTTTTTCTTGTCATTCATATGTCTTATTTTGCGAATGTGATGATGTATTTTCCTAATTCTTACTGTTAAGTTTTAAAAGTTTTTAAAAAAAATATATTCTGGATACAAGCCCTTTATCATATTCATGCTTTTGCAAATACTTGCTCCTAGTCTGTGGCTTGTCCTTTTATTCTTTTAATAGTGTTTTTTGGATAGAAGAAGCTTTTTAATTTTGAAGTCAGGGTTAGCAATTTTTTCTTTTATGAATCACCTTTTGGTGTCATATTTAAGACATTTTTGGTTAAACCAAGGCCACAGAAATATTCTCCTATGTTTTCTTCTTGATTTTTATAATTTTTGGTTTTACTTTTAAGTGCATGTTGCATGCTGTGAGAGTTAATTTTATATATGCTGTGAGATATGGATCAATGTTCTTTTCTTTTCATATAGATATCTGGTGGTTCCTCTACCTTTTGTTGACAAGACTACCCTTTTGCTACTGAATTGCCTTTGTCAAAAGTCAGTTGTCTCCCTCTCTCTGTATATATATGTATATATATGATTTTATTTCTGGACACTGTTCTGTACCACTGATTTGTCTTGTGTTGATGCCAATATTGCATTGTATTGATTACTGTAGCTTTATAAGAAGTCTTAAAAAATCTCAGAAAGAATTAGCCTTCCAGCTTCCTCTTTTTTCAAAGTGGTTTGGCTCTGGTAGGTACTTTACATTTCTATGTGAATTTTAGAATTAGCTCGTCAGTTTCTACAAAAGAGACTACTTCTATTTTGATTTGAATTATTTGAATCTGTAGATCAATTTGGGGGGAATTGAAATCTCCTGGTACTGAGTTTTCATGGACAAGGTGTAGTTCTCCAATTATGTAGGTCTTCCTTAATTTCTCTGAGCAGTGTTTAGGTGTTTTCAGTGTACATTCTTGCAGATCTTTTGCCAGATTTATCCCTAAGTATTTCCTATTTGTATTTAACTTTCTGACCATTTGGTACAGTTACAATGATGGTTTCATGTCCTTATCTATCATTTCTAAAATTTGTCTAGGTTCTAGATTGGTTTCAATTGATTCACTTTTCTCAGCATCTTGGTTCAAACTTTCCTGCTTTTGCATTTCTGTAATCTTCGACTGGTTAACAGACATTATTGGGTGCTAGATATTTTTGTATTCTTATAAATATTCTTGAGTTTTTTTCCTGGGATGCGGTTATTTGAAAGCACTTTGATCCTTTTGGATCTCTCTTTTAAATATTTGTTGGGTAGGACAAGAGCAGCAGTATTCTTCGCAACTGAGGTAAGGCCCTTCTCAGTACTCTACACAATGCCCGATAAATTGTATGTTCTAGTCTCTGGAAGACCTGGATATTTTGGGGGAAAAAAAAAGTACCTTGACCTCCAGCTCATGGTACATACAAATATTAATTTGTGATGGGCCATAGGAAATCATAGAAGAATGTTTTCATGGTCTAAAGATAGGAAATTGTTTATCATATAGGACATAAAAACGCTAATAAGCGTAAAGGAAAAATTGATAAAAGTTAAAATCTCATCAAAAGCCATTGCTTAAAAATGAGTAGTAATACTAGAGACTAGGAGAAAATGTTTGCCATATGTGTATCTGATAAAAGACTCCTATGTACACTCTCTGAAGAACTTCTACAGCTGCTCTAAGATTTTATCTTATCAGTGGTTTTTAGTCATGTGATTGATATACTCTGGTGTGCTTTTCATTGTGCATATCCTACTTGAGCTTCTTCTATTTGTGAGTTTATTACTTTTATAAAAATCTGGAAAATTATTGGCCATTATTTCCTCAAATGCTTTTTCTAATCTTTCCTTTTTTTTCTTCTTGATTCTAATTACACGTATATCAGACTGTTTAATACTGTTCCACAGTTGTTTAGGCTCTATTTTTTTTTTTTTACAGTCCTTTTTTCCCCCCTCTCTTCCATTTTTGTTAGTTTCTACTGCCATGTTCTAAAATTTACTGTCCTTTTCATTCAGAGACTGTGTTTTTCATCTCTGTAAGTTCCATTTTTATGTCTTCCATTTTCCTTTTTTTTTTTTTAAGATTTTTATTTATTTATTGAGAGAGAGAGAATGATAGAGAGAGAGCATGAGAGGGTGGAGGGTCAGAGGGAGAAGCAGACTCCCTGCTCAGCAGGGAGCCCCATGCGGGACTCGATCCTGGGACTCCAGGATCATGACCTGAGCTGAAGGCAGTCGCTTAACCAACCGAGCCACCCAGGCGCCCTTCCATTTTCCTTTTTATCATATTTTGTTTTAAATAAATACTGAGCCTATCCATATAAACTGTTTGAAAGCTTCCTTGCTAATTTTTTTTTTTTTTTTTTGCATTTTGGGGTCTGTTCTGTTTTCTCTTTGTCCTACTTATTTATGGATCACAGTTTCATCATTTTACTCATGGTCATGCCTGGCATTTTTTTTTTTTTTTTTGATTGGATGTTGGATATTATGACTACTATTCTGTTAAATGTCTAGATTTTATTGTGTTCCTTTAAATTTTTTGAAATTTGTTGTTTCAGGTGGTGCTAAGTTGTGCTTCAGCTTGTAGTTTTGAGTTTTTTTTTCAAAAGTTTTGTTTGCACTGGTCTGGCGACAGCTTTACATAAGCTACTTTAGCTCTGCTTCTAAGACGTGTCCCTTCTGGGGTGTGTGGGGTGTTCAGCGAGTCTCTCCACTCATTGTCCATCAGGTCTCGAAGGAAGGTCTCCCAGCCCGTAGACCACTGGGACTTACTTCCATTACAGCTCCCAGTCCTTTGCCCGACTTCATGGAGTTCTCCCCTGCATAGGAAGAGCTTAATCAGCAGCCACAGACTCAAGAGGCCTTTGTGCAGATTTCTGGAGCTTTTTCTCTGCCAAGCTCCCAACTCTCTGGTATTCTGCTTCACACACTCCAGCCTCTTTAGTGTCTCCCAAATCTGATTTCTATCTCGGCTCAGTGAGATGGCCATGATTATTTTCAGGAAGTTTCCTTCCCTGCACTCTGTTATGGAAAGTGCCTCCTGGAAGAAGAGTTCCACTCTTTTGTCTGTTTTTCTTCACTCACGGATCATAGTCCTGGGCTGGCTATTGTCTCAGTGTCTGAAAAAATATCTTTTTCCAGTTTTCTAGTTGTTTATGAGAGGAGGGCATGATCAATTGCGCTTATTCCATTATGGCAGAAGCCCGGCAGTTTCTGTTTTTAATAGAAGTATTTATTGCAGTCATGATTCTGAATGAATGTGATCTGAGGTTATTTATTTTTGTTGTTTTCTGAGCAAGTTTTTTCAGCAGCAAAGCCCCCCCTCCCTGCTTTTCCAAATGAAATTCTACACAGAACTCCAACACAGAAAATAGTTAAAACTTCATCTGCTCTCATTTAAGTGAGGTTCAGAGCTGGCTTGGTTTCCACCTAACCCTGAAGCAATCTGGTACTCCTGAAAATAAAATTTGAAGACTAGTGAACTATTTACCCCTCTCATTTTACATATGAGGAAACTAACTTCTAGAAGGGTCAAATGTTTTGTCCTAAAGTAATGAATCTTAAACTACCTTGCTCATCTGGGTTCTTCTAGCATTTGAAATAAGACTGCTTATATCCAAACTTAGTGTCTTATTCTCCTTAGGTCAGCTTGATTGAAAAAAAAAAATCCTTTTGATTTTAAGCTGTTTCAGCATGAGATTCTTAGAGAACTCCCTTTTCTATTAACCTTTGTGTAGTGCACCAAGCCCACGTGGGCTCTATTGTAACTTCTGGCTGTTTAAACAGTTTATTTTAAAACCAACCCAGCATTTTGGTTTATTCTGCTTTCTCAGTACTTGTGTATGTTAGATTTCTGCTTATCCATCTTACAAGAACTCCAGATGAAGATGGCCACGTACAGATGTTTAATTCCTCCTTCCTCTTTCAATTATTGTGCTTATGTTATTTAATCTCTTGGAAACTACTTGGACTATATGCTAAAGAATGCTGTACTTTGAGCTCTAAATAGTAGATCGTTGGTTGTGACCTTGAATTGTTGGGGAAGTTTTCATATTGGAGGAAGCTGAGTGTCAACAGCTTGCACTGTATTTCTTGGCGGAAACCTGCTTTGTGTGCACCTGGGGCTGTCTGCAATCAGAATCGGAGAGCTTACGGTTTTAATTATTTCATTCTGAAATCCATTCTGTGTTTATTCACTGCTTTATTAGTGTGGTCCATAATATGGAAATGGGACAGTCACCACAGATGGGATGAGAAGGAGACGGGTAGAACAGATGTGGCATTTGTCCAGTCCTTCAGCCTGTTGGTTGTGCTAGCCATTAATATTGAAGAATCGTGTTGCTGCTCTTTTTTTTTTTTTTAAAGATTTTATTTATTTATTTGACAGAGAGAGAAACAGCGAGAGAGGGAACACAAGCAGGGGGAGTGGGAGAGGGAGGAGCAGGCTTCCCGCTGAGCGGGGAGCCCGACGCGGGGCTCGATCCCAGGACCCTGGGATCATGACCCGGGCTGAAGGCAGTCGCTTAACTGACTGAGCCACCCAGGCACCCCGTGTTGCTGCTCTTATTATGTTCTGACCGAAAAGGAAAGCAAAAGAAAACACCAAATAATTTAGTTATGCATTATGTCCTTGATTAGTCTTAGAGTGAAGATTTCCTTTGAGATATATGTGTATCACTATTTGGGACTCAATGAATACTTGTCCAGTGAACAAATGAACCAAACCCAATAAAACCAACAAACATTTCCCCAAGAAATTGTGGATGATGTAACTGTTTGAGTTGCATTACCTTACAGAATAAGAAGAATACGATCATTCTTTGTCAAAACCAGTTGAGTTACCTTATTTTTATATTAAGGCTAATCCCGCCATGTTGATATAGCTCTTCCACGAGTAGTGGAGGGAAATTTCTCCTTACTAATCTTTGTGTACTCAGTACCCAGCATAAGGCTTTTGACACCATAGGTAGTGTTCAGGAAGTGTTTATAGAAGGAGGCCAATAAATCTGTTTTATCATATTTCAGTGTACTCATGGGCAGGCTTGGCAGATCTTGAGAAGGCTGTTTTTTTCAGACTGTAATAATCTCATGTTAATTTTTGCATGTACACTTCACATACACATACATTTACTCTCAATTGTAATATGTATTAGTAGACATTTGCTTTCTAACACTAATTAGAAATTTTGATTAAAGATATTATATTTTTAATGTAGCATTTGATGCTTTTTCTGCGTACTCTTCTTATAGCCTGTGTAATTTGAATTTATATAATTTTGTTTTCCTTTTCCCAGGTGAAAACTTTACACCTATTGTAAATAAAATTTGTAGCTTTTTTTGACTGATTACTAACATTTATAAAAAAGCAATTTAGGAGGGGTTTTCATGCATGTTCTCTTGTTTGCTCCCTCAACTTCTTTTTTAAGGTAGGTAGGCAGGTAACGCAAGGCAGGTAGGCAGGTAGGTTAATTATCTGTTTCAAAGTTCTACAGCTAGTTAAGTTTCAGGGTTCAGACTTGGAGGTCAGTGTTGTTTCTGTTGATTCCAAACTATCTCTGAATATTGTGTTTCAAAAGGTGACATAATCTATTTGCTTTAACTCTTATTAGAATTGACCTGCAGTTTTGATTAAAAAATAAAATGAGTCTGTACTTAGTGGAGATAATATAATTTCAAAGGTTGATTCTGCTATATATATTTTTATATATATTTAAGTATATATATATTTACATAAATAGATGTATATATTTACATCTTATAATTGTAATTCTCTGTTTAGGGCCCTGTGTCTTTACAATCTCAGTTCAGTAATTTGTTTCTGATATAAGCAGATGGTGAGAAAACAGTGATTTCAGATCTTTTTATTACTGCTGTGGTAATTTGATGTTTTACAGATAAGAATTTTGACTGGTGGGAGGCTAGTCTGGAATTCACATGTCTCAGCAGACCCATATTGTTTAGATTTGGAAATGTACTTGCACTTGAATTCAGGAAGGCTCTTGTAAACAAGGATTTGGCCTGCATTATAATTAAAATTCAAATCTTTATGTAGTGATTCCTTTGAACTACTAAAAGTAAAAAGAAAAATTTTCAGTCTTATTTTTGAGATGGAAAATTTGAAGCTTTTCAAAATGGTCTTTTCCTCTCTCATACTGAATAAGCCATCACAATGCATTTATATATGAAGGCAGAAAAATTGAAAGTCAGAAGGTATTAAATCTTTGCAGTGAATAAGAACCTTTGCATCATATCATACATTGAAAATAATAAATTCTGAGATTCTTACAGATCTAATTGCTGTGTGATCCCACAATGAACCCTTCCCTTGTATAAGGAGAATAAAATGATGCCTTGATGGACTTTACTGACATTTAAAATTGGTCAAAACAAATTTTAATTTGACTTATTAGCCTTATTTATTTATAATTAATTATCTTTCATTTTCCATATTTCCCTTCTTTTTGATTAGTGTTTTCTGCTCATCAATTTTACTGCCTTCTGAATACTAAAGCCTGCCTACATTGAAAGTTTTCTAAATGTATTGAAGACAAAGAAATTCATTAAAAAATTTATCAGTACCATTAAAATCTGATACTAAGCTCTCACTTTCCAGAGGCAAATTTGAAAAATAAATAAACAAAGGAAACTTTAGTATTTGTTCCAAGTGACAATAATTCTGGTATGTCTACTCTAAAAGTTAATCATTGACAAAATTATTTGAAATATTTTAGTATTCTTGTGATGTCACAAACCATGATTTTTAGAGAGGAGAACTTTGTAATAAGTGTCTTCTCTGCAGTGATTGTAAAGTAGTCTCATCTATGATGAAAACTGATGCTGATCTTTTTTTTTTTTTAAAAGATTTGTTTTTTATTTTAGAGAGCAAGAGTGTGCGTGTACACCCCTGTGGGTGATGGGGGTGGAGGGACAGAGGCAGAGGGAGAGAAATCCTCAAGCAAACTCCCCACTGAGCGCGGAGCCTGACACAGGGCTGGATCCCAGGACCCTGAGATCATGACCTTGAGTCAAAATCAAGAGTCCTGTGCTATACCTACTGAGCCACCCAGGCGCCCCCTGATGTTGATTTTTTAAGGGGGAAATAGCAGGTAGCTCTTCAAAATAATTTGTGGGAGTGAAAATTGGCTTTCATACCCAAACTTGCTAACCCCCAGTGGCTAAGGGGAGGGTCCAGTCTGTCCAAAAAAAAGTGGTTAAAAGTATATGACATATTGTATCTTAAGTATGTGAATATTACTACAAAAATACAACATTACAGAATAGGATTTCTTTATTCGGGCATACCTCATTTTATTATGCTTCCTTTTATTGCACTTTGCAGATAATCGCATTTTTCACAAATTGAAGGTTTGCGGCAACCCTGTATCGAGCAAGCCTATTGGCACACTTTTTCCAGTAGCATTTGATTAACTTTGTGTCTCTTTGTCACATTTTGGTATTTTCTTGCAGTATTTCAAACTTTTTTATTGTTTTACTTTTTATGGCAGTCTCTGATCAGTGATTGTTGATGTTACTGTTTTAATTGTTTTGGGGTGCCACGAACTGCGTTCATATTAGACCGTGAACTTAATTGATAAATGTGTTCTGACTGCTTTTCCAACTGGCTGTTTGTTCTCCCATCTCTCTCCCCCACTCCTCGAGCCTCCCTATTCCCTGAGACACAATATTGAAATTAGGCTAATCAGTAACCCTACAACGGCCTCTAAGTGTTCAAGTGAAAGAAGAGTCACATGTCTCTCACTTTAAATCGAAAGCTAGAAGTGATTACACTTAGTGAAGAAAGCATGCCAAAAGCTGAGATAGGCTGAACGCTGGGCTTCTTGTGCCAAATAGTGAGCCAAGGGGTGAATGCAAGGGACGAGTTTTTGATGGAAATTAAAAGTGCTACTCCAGTGAACACATGAAGGATAAGAAAGCAAAATAGCGGATTTTGCTATTGCTGATACGTTTTAGTGGTCTGGGTAGATCAAACCAGCTATAACTTTCCCTTAAGCCAAAGCATAATCCAGAGCAAGGCCCTCACTCTCTTCAATTTTATGAAGGCTGGGAGAGGTGAAGAAGATGCAGAAGGTTTGAAGCTAGCAGAGTTTGGTTCATGAGGAAGGAAGTCCTCTCTGTAACATAAAAGTACAAGGTGAACAGCAGGTGCTGATGAAGCTGCAGCAAGGTGTCCAGAAGATCTAGCTCAGAGAGTAAATGAAGGTGACTACACTCAACAACAGACTTTCGGCATAGGTGAAACAGCTTTATATTGGAAGAAGATGCCATCTAGGACTTTCATAGCTAGAGAGAAGTCAGTGGCTGGCTTCCAAGCTTCAAAGGACAGGATGACCGTCCTGTTAGGGGCTGATGCAGCTGGTGACTTTAAGTTGAAGCCAGTGCTCATTTACCAGTTCAAAAATATGGGGGCCCTTAAGGATTATGCCAAATCTACTCTGCCTATGCTTTATAAGTGGAATAACAAAGACTGATGATAGCATATCTGTTTACAACATGGTTTACCAAATATTTTAAGCCCACTGTTGAGACCTACTGCTTAGAAAAAAAAGATTCCATTTAAAATAGTACTACTACTCATTGACAGAGCATCTGGTCACCCAAGAGCCTTGATGGAGATGTACACTCAGATGAATGTTGTGTTCATGCCTCCACTCTGCAGCCCATTGATCAAGGAATGATTTTGACTTTCAAGTCTTATTATTTAAATATATTTCGTAAGGCTGTAGCTGCCACAGATAGCAGTTCCTCTGATGGATTTGGGCAAAGTAAATTGGAAACCTTCTGGAAAGGATTCACTGTTCTAGATGCCACTAAGAACATTTGTGATTCATGTGAAGAGGTCAAAATATCAACATGAATAGGAGTTTGGAAGAAGCTGATTCCAGCCCTTAAGGATGACTTTGAGGGGCTCAAAACTTCAGTGGAGGAAGTAACTGCCGTTGTGGTAGAAATAGCAGGTGAGCTAGGAAGTAGAGCCTGAACATGTGGCCAAATTGCTCTCATCTGATGATCAGCCTATAGTGGATGAGGAGTTGCTTCTTAGGGATGAGCAAAGAAAGTGGTTTCTTGAGGTAGAATCTACTCCTGGTGAAGATGCTGTGAGGATTTAGAATCTTACATAACCTTAGTTGATAAAGCATTGGCAGGGTTTGAGAGGATTGGCTCCAATTGAGAAAGAAGTTCTACTGTGCAGCACCTGGGGGGCTCAGTTGGTTAAGCATCTGACTCTTGGTTTTGGCTCAGGTCATAGTCTCAGGGTCGAGAGATTGAGGCCCTCCCCCCGACTCTGTGCTCATCAGGGAGCCTGCTTGAAATTCTCCCTCTATCCCTCTTCCCCTCCCCACATTCATGCGTGTGAGCACACACACTCTGTCTCTCTCAAATAAATAAATAAATAAATAAATAAATAAATAAATAAATAAAATCAATCTTGAAAAAAAGTTCTGTGAGTCAGATCCTATTAAGCATCACATGCTACGGAGAAATCTTTTGTGAAAAGAAGAGTAATCAATGTAGCAAACTTCATTGTTGTCTCCTTTTATTTATTTTTTTTAAAGATTTTATTTATTTATTTATTTGAGAGAGAGAGAGAGAGAAACAGCATGAGAGGGGAGAGGGTCAGAGGGAGAAGCAGGCTCCCCACTGAGCCGGGAGCCCGATGTGGGACTCGATCCCGGGACTCCAGGATCATGACCTGAGCCGAAGGCAGTCGCTTAACCAACTGAGCCACCCAGGCGCCCTGTTGTCTCCTTTTAAGTAATTGCCACAACCACACTAACCTTCAGCAACTACCATCCTGATCAGTTAGCAGCCATCAACACTGGGGCAAGACCAACCAGCAAAACAATTATGACTTGAAAGTTCAGATGATGGTGAGCATTTTTTAACAATGAAGTGTTTTTAAATTTGTACAATGCTTGTACTTTTTTTAAAAAACATAATGCTGTTGCACACTTAGTAGACTACAGTATAGTGTAAATATAACTACTGTATGCACTGGCAAACCAAAAAGTTCATTAGATTCGCTTTGTATACAATATTTGCTTTACTGTGGTGGTCTGGAACTGAACCCACAATATCTCTGAGGTATGCCTGCACATTGAAAGTCTTATATGTTGATTTGAATAAATATTTCACTTAAGAGGGCTTTCAAAGCAGAGGTCAGGCTGGAAATTTATCCAAGTCCTGCAAGTTCTAGGAAGGAAAGGAAGGAAGGAGTCGAGAGGTAGCTGGTGTGGGTATCTAGGCAGGACACCTGAAGATGAGAGTAAGCTC
This sequence comes from Mirounga leonina, assembly GCF_011800145.1. Lineage (NCBI taxonomy): Eukaryota > Metazoa > Chordata > Mammalia > Carnivora > Phocidae > Mirounga > Mirounga leonina. Next base: position 22,560,985 of record NW_023270451.1, read on the forward strand.
AGCCTTAGGGAATCTGAGAAAGGTGCTAGGTGCCTGAAATCAAAGGATAGGCTAGTTGGGGTTTCCCTTTAGGAGAACCCAGTGGTCTTCATTGAAACAAACACTCAGTGAAAGTTAGGAGAGCAATTTTGACTGGAGGATGGATTTGTGGGCTTTGAACAGAGTTAATAGAAAATATATGAGGTTGAGGGCCATTACATGACCTAAGATCAGAAGTAGAATGATCTAACAGGAATGAAAAGTGAAAGAGGAAATTATCATCTCCTAGGAAAAATAGAACAGTGGGGGTCAGAAAGAAATCAGCGCATATTTTTATCCTGAGCTAGCTGATTGAATGGCATTATGGGTGTCTAACTTACCTGTGTATAGTTTACACTCTTCTGATGTCCTTACACTGTAATTAAAGTGTTCATCTGGATTTACTCGGTATTTACATTTCATTAGTGACAGCCGTAATGACTGGAAAAGAGAGTGCCAGCCTTGTAACTCCTTGGATAGCCACATTGCTGTGGTACCCAGTGGTTAATGTCTATGGGAACGTGATCATGAGGCCTTCTGATTGGAGAGTTGCCTGTGTTGCTTATAAAAAAGCCCCATCAGATACATGTATTGAATGTGTGTTTCAGAAAGTGTATAAGAGTAAATAAATAGAAAATTGCCTTTTAAAGATGTTGAGTTATTCAAATTTCTCTTTTCCCCTTAGGATTCATGAATAATTATATTAGTAATGTGTTATTCTTAATTTTAAAACAGTTGTTTTCTTCTGTTTTCAGTAGTCAGATTTAAGCCTTTATGAAAAACAAGTAATTATTGTTACGTCTCAATCGATATGAAGAATTGTGCATAAAATGTAAGTCCAGAATTGTCTCTAAAATGAACAAGGAAACACAATTTCCTGGATCTGTTAGTTGTTACAAAACATGGTTACTCAGCTGTTATTCGTACTTTGGAAAAATAATGCTTCCTTATTGATTCCAAGTGAAATCATTTAGAAATTAAAGTCTACCATATGAATGGAAAAACATGATATTTTAAGGATACATTCCTTCAATTTGAAGACTCTGATGAAGAAACAAAGATATAACACATTTAGCCTCTTGATACTCAAACAAAAATCTTCTCTTTTGATGAGAAGCCCTGGCTTTAATCTTTATATAGGTTTTTACAGAAATAATTTAAAGTAGGTAGAGTCAACTCTCAGTTCCAAACATAGGCCAAATACTTCCCGATTTGTTTGACCTCTGGCATTGCATTTCAACTTTGGCTGCTCTTTAGAATCACTTGGAGAGCTTCTTAAAATTACCAGTGTGGTTTTACCCTCAGAGGTTGTGATTTATTATTAGTCTGGAGTGGGCTTTGAAATGTTTGAGGTCTGGAGGTAATTCTAATGTGTGGTCACAGTTGAGAACCACAGCCTTGGAAACATTCAGTGGAACTTCCTTTTGTCTTTATGTGAAGTCAGAAGGGGATAGGGGAAGGAAAGGTGTGACCTGTAGCATTAGCTTCACATCTATGCTTATTCTAAGGGATTGAGGTAAGGGAGCAGGTGAAGGCCTGGATTTTGTATCCTGTGCACCAGGGCACATTGGCTAGTATGTAGTACTGGAAGTAATGTTCTTCTTCTTTTTTTTTTTTTAAAGATATATCATTTTCTTTTTTTTTTAAAGATTTTATTTATTTATTTGAGAGAGAGAGAATGAGAGAGAGCACATGAGAGGGGGGAGGGTCAGAGGGAGAAGCAGACTCCCTGCCGAGCAGGGAGCCCGATGCGGGACTCGATCCCGGGACTCCAGGATCATGACCTGAGCCGAAGGCAGTCGCTTAACAAACTGAGCCACCCAGGCGCCCTGGAAGTAATGTTCTTGAGTGTTGTAGTGTGGTGACATTTCTTGCCAAGAGTGATGGGAAAGAGAGATTATTTTTTGCTTCTCTGATTCTGCTTGACTTGAGTAAAAAGTTGACCATCTCTTGCTTTTTTAGCATTTTAGGAAAAATGTTATTGTGTCAAGAGTCAAGAGTATCAGGTAATCTGTCAGAAAAACATAATGAATGGAACAGATCTGTGTGTATCATTTCAAACCAAAGAAATTCAAAAACATTCCTTTTTGCTTTTTGGCTTTGCTATGGCAGCGTGATCACTGGTAATTTTGTAAAGAAATTTATTCTTAAAACAGCATGAGAGCCAAAAAAAAAGCTACTCTTGGAGAGAGAGGGAGAGAGGACACACCTGGGGTACATTGTGTCTCTTTTAAAATCTGTGAGAAGGGTTTAAAATCTTTAAGGGAGGCTTACTTAGTCATCATCATATTCGTACTGTACTTTTTGTATAAACTTAATTATACATTTCTAAATTAACTAATCTTATGAATACATATTTTTTGAATGTGCTCCTTATGCATGGAAGTGTTTAAAGACTAAAAGGAAGAATGGGGATCTGTGTTGTTAATAGCAGTTCTGAACTTTCCCCCCCAAGCCAGAGCAGTACATAGTGTAACTGGTGTCCTATATATCCATAGACACACGCACCTGTATAACATGATACTGCTTTCCTGCAGTCATTGGTACCTAACACGTCTGCGCACTGCCATGTTGAAGGTACGGACATGCTAGAGATGATTCTTGCCAATTGATGGCAGTCCATGCCCTATCAGAGATCCAGTGGGTGTTTCCCTCTGGAGAAGAAGGAATATATTTTCTGGCAGTCAATTAGATAAAGATTTTTGATTATCCTAGAACAGAGGTGATGGAAGTAATTCTTATGGAAACGTACACTCTTGTTAGTGGAATGTGCTAGATTTTGCGTTTTGTTAGTTGGGTGCCAGGCTACTAGACTCAAGGCTCCATCTGGGCAGGGATTTTGTCTGTTTTGCTCGTTATCGTGTCCTCAATGAAAGTTCAATGTTTTAGGTTTTGATGAAGTCATTTATCTACTTTTTGACTTTTTCATTCTTCTTATTTGATTTTGTAATTATATAATCCACTTACAGTTTTCTGCACGGGGCTAATATGGTAACATTTTACAATTTATTTTACAACTTATTAAGGACAGTACAACTGATTATTTATGAATAATTTATGAATTAATTTTATAGAGAATAACAATAAAAAAACTAATGACTTGAATATTAGTGTTTAGCCTTCCTCTTATAGTAAGGTTTTATACGAGAGGTGAAATAAGATTTTAAAACTTTCCAAGGAATGTAATCACAGATATGAACCATATTAAAGAATTCCATTCAGAATCATACTGGATTATTGACATTTCAAAACATTTAACTATGTAAAAACTTTCAACAGAATGGTTTTAAATTACTCACCTAGTGAATTTAGACCTAATTTTATTTTCAAAAACTCAAATTTCACATCATTTTAGGACCATATATATTGTAAAGTGTGATAGGCACTAGCATCTGGTTATGGTCAGCATCTACCAGAAAAGTGAATATAGAATTTCTTTAAGATCTCTGGTTCAGAAAAATGTCCTGGCTGTATTTACAGCAGGCACTATAAATAATTGCTATAAACGTAATAGCCCAATATTTGTGAATCTCCCCTCCTGTCCCCATTAACAGATTCTAATAGAAAAATTAATTAGCTTTTTTTCTATGATCTGGCATAAATTATTCTCACCTAAAGATATACCAAAAAAAATGATAATGTATATAATCATACATTTTAGAGATGGAGAGGGTCTTAGAAATAATGTGCACTTACTTTTAGCATCTTGATTATGGATTGTGATTTTGTAAAATGCCTGGTGATATTTTTGTGGAGGGATGTTTTTATTAAGCTTTTGGTGCCTTAATATTCTTGCAGCAGCCTTATTTGTTAATTTTTGCCAAGAGTCCCACTTGGGAGATCTAAACCACTTGCTCCAACTTGAAATTTACATAAGGATGAAAATAAATTGAGATCTTAAGAACATTTTTTATGCTTTTGATTTTTGAAAAGAAGGCCCTAAATAAGGTTCACAACCTGTTATAACTAATGCTTACAAATATTTTTACAACACAAGAAACTCACTTTTAATTCAGTAGATAATGCCTGCTGGTGCTCTTTTGAGAAAAAATAAAAGTTACTGCATTTTAAAGAGAGTCCTGCCAGAATTCTTGCCAATTCTGATGTGGTCTGCCTGAGGTCAGACAGGGTTGGTTTGCTTCTCCAGCAATTCAGTTAGTTCACCACTGTCCCTTTCTCTTATCTTTTGAGAAGCACAGTTTCAAGGTCTAATGTGTGTGTGTGTGTGTGTGTGTGATACTTATGATCTACCTTTCCATCTTTCTGAAGCAACCTTTTTTCTTTGAATGGTCATCCTGGATTTTGAGTGCTTCTTGGAGCATAGAGTTTTTTGCCCTAGATTGTTAATTATTCTAGGGCAGGATTTTTCAACCTGTGTACTGTGACATTTGAACCAGATAGTTCTTTGTTCTGGGGGACTCTCTTGTATGATGTAGCGTGTTCAGTGGTATTCCTGGTCTATACCCATTAGATGCCAGTGGTACTTTTTCCCTGCTTTTGGGACAAACAAAAATGTTTCCAGACATTGCCAAATGTCCTCTTGGGGACAAAATTATGGTTGAGAACCACACATGTGTCCCTCCTAATTATATACAAGTATGTTAAAAAAAAAACAATAAATTTTTACTGAATTGAAATAATAACTTTATTTCAAGGCCTGATTATACTGGGTTTAAATGGTAATTTTTATTTTATAGCTTGTATGTACCAACAAATACATAAGAAGTTAGAGAGGAAATATATAGCAAATTATTTGATTGTAAGAAAAACAACACCTTTGTATTAAATCACTCATTTAATGAATGATACATGCTGTTAAGAACCTTTCCATGCTAGGGAACTTATAAAGAACATATTTAGTATTTTTGGTACTGTATGTACTATTCAGAGGATACAAAATGTTAATGGTTCCAAGAATGTTGATATCAAAGACTATTTGCAGATATTAAATTTCATACCTTCCTCTGATTCAGCAATCTAATTTCTGAACTTGCCCCATTTTTTCTTTTGAAATTTGATAATTATCTCTGTTTTGAAATGAAAGGGAATTGTTCTTTTAATTTTACTCTTTTTGGTTTCCCACTGAATCCCACTCATAATGAATTTGTAGCAAGAGGCAGGGTGATCAAGTTATGTGATATTTAAATTGAAGTTTGTAGCTTTTAGTGTTGCTACTCAGTATTGACAGTGTATTTTTTTTTAAGATTTTATTTATTTATTTGTCAGAGAGAGAGAGAGAGAGAGCACAAGCAGGAGGAGCGGCAGGCAGAGGGAGAAGCAGGCTCCCTGCTGAGCAGGGAGCTTGATGCGGGGCTTGATCCCAGGACCCTGGGATCATGACCTGAGCCAAAGGCAGATGCTTAACCGACTGAGCCACCCAGGCGTCCCAATATTGACATTGTATTAGCAAGACAGATCAATATTTTCTGTAGTTAGTGGGCCCGAACAGTTTTTTTCTTGTCATCTCCTTTAGCTTACCTTAAAATGTATAATCAAAGCATGTGGTGTGTTTAAAAATTCTACATGCTGCTCTTTCAAAAAATCGAAACTATTTCAACCAGGAAGGAATTCTCCAAATTGCAGAGTGATTGCATTTTAAATACCTCTCATTGGTAGAAACTAAAAAAAAAAAAAAAAAAAAAATGTTTTGGATTCATTTCATTCTGAGCTTCTATTTTCTGTTGCTGTAATGGCTAACGTTTTCCAGATTTGAAGATTAAACAGGAAGATTTGTTAAGGGAACAATATTCTTGTATTGATACTCTGCGCTTAGTTGTATGTGTTATTGTCCATAAAAATACACAAATTCTCCTGATGTCAGTGTTGCACATAGCAAGTGGATAGAAGTGATGAATTGGATGATCTGCCGGACAGAAATGCAGTCTGAGAAGAGAATTTTCCTCTTTGAATAGAACTCTCTTTACACTTGGCCTGAATTTCTTTAAGATAACAATACTGCCTTTCAGAATTTAGCCTTTCTTTAAAGATATTTTTCATATCAGCATATTCCATCTAAAATACCTCATGCTAAATATTATGTTAAATTTAAAATGAGAAGCATTCAAACATTAATATCTGAATTAAGCACATAAAAATTAATTTTATACTTTTAAATGTGGAAATTATAATAGCATTCTTTTACAAGGTTTTTTTTTAGATTATCTTACAAGTAAAAGCAACTGAAAAACTTTGGCAGGCTTGGTCTTTTTCAGAGTGAGTATGACTTTCTTTTTATAGAAGAGTCCTGGCAGATTGTGGTCTGTTTTGTGAAGTACTGATTGTGGGGGGGAAATAAAGATGCTATTTATTTTTTTGATTTTCTTTAAACTGAGCAATCAAATTAAAATCTATGGTACTGTTTCAAAAGTAATCATCCTGTGTGTTTTTATCCTGTTATCTTTATTTTCTCTGTAAACTGTTTCTTCTACAATTCCTTAATATTTTTTACTTTATTCAATTAAAATTTATTAGTCACACATTTACTACTAGTCAGGAGTTACCATGAGGACTAGCATTTAAAAACTACTAGAGGGGACGACTGTTCAGTTGAAATAATTCACAGCTGGGTGGGTAACTATCCTGACAGAGAGTGCTTGGAAAGAGCTCTTTCTTTAACTCTGTTCCACTTTTTATTTGAATGACTTAGATGACTCCCAAATCATGTAATTTAAGTCAGACTCCACTCACTACACAGAGCTCAACTTTGCAACTCCATGAAAAGTTGAAAGAAATAGCTAATGTGTTGATTGAGTAAATTAGAATGAAAAATGATCCTAATGGGCTGAAATGCTACCACAGCAAAGGAAATGTAATTTAATATGGATACATGTATGTGCCTGCATGTAGAGATACACAAAATAGTCACTTAAGTTCAAGAAAACCCAACAAAATGATTTTAGTTGACTACCTGTTTTATAAGAACCAACAATATGATAAAGCTCCTAAAATTGCCAAAGTAATAATGGGCTATAGTAGTTAGTTTCAAAATCAGGTTTTCCAAGGGGCTCCCTGAACGATACCATCAGCTCTTCAGGAGTATTTGTTCTATTCTGGACTTTGTCTCTTAAGGAATAAATAATAGGACATCTATCTGTCCACATGAGTGAGCAAGACCACGCTTTGAGGAAGAGGAATTGTATTTGGAGGAATGGCATGAGAAGTCTGGTGAAGGAGAATGCTGGGGAACTTGATCTGAAAGAAAGATTTCTGGCAATGGGCATACTCCTTACAGAAGGCAGAACTAGGATCATAGAGCTGGTAGAAACTTTAGGGAGGCTGGTTAATAATATAATAGTTTTAAAACTTGGAGCCAATCAATCCACTATTGCTGCTTCACAAAGTGACTAGATAAAAAGTGAATTTTCATAATTGCAGACTACAAAGTTAATATAGTAAAATCAGTTGTATTTTTATATCCTAACAGCAAATAATTGGGAAATGAAATTAAAAAGAATCATATTTATGGTAGTGCCCCAAATCATAAAATACTTAGGTGTGAATATAACAGAAGACTAAGACCTCTAAAATATTGTGAAAAGAAACTAAAGAAGCCTAAAAGAATGGAGAGATTAAACCATACCTAATATTATGTGTCTTCAGAGATTGGAAGACACAATATTCTTAAGATGGAAATCCTTCTCATATTGATTTATAGATTCAGTGTAATCCCAATCACAATTCTAGCAGGCTTTTTTTTGGGTTGAAACTGACAAGCTGATTATAAAATTTATATGGAAGCTAAAAAAACAGAATAGCCAAAGCAGTTTTTAAAAGAACAGAGTTGGAGAACTTATTGTACTTGATTTGAAGACTTAATTTGTAAAGCTACAGTAATCAATACAGGTTGGTATGGTGAAGTTATATAGTCCAGAGAATTCAGAAATAGACCCACCCATATATGAACAATTGATTTTTAATAGAGTTTCCTCTGATTCTCTGAAATTTCTACATATCTTCTGAGCAGGAGGTATTGACATCTTTGTTCCAGACTATCTTTACAAAGACGTTTGTATAACAAACAGCTTTGGGAAATTGAGACAGTGCCTTTCTCTGGGACAGAGAATGATTTGTTTTCTCCCACAATAATAAACATAATGTCTCCCACTTAGGCAGAGGATGGGCAGGTTTGCTGGCAGCCCCTTTATAGGAGTTGTTGGAGTTTCCTAAGTTTGTGGTTCCTCAACTGTGACTAAGACCCACTGTGTGTGCAGCCTTCTTTACTTGACTGGACCCCTACATTACCCCCTTGAGAGCTGGGAAACAGGAGGAACCAATGTAAACATGAAGCTCATGCTGCCTGATATGCCAAGAATTAGAAGGTGCTTTATCTCTGACCCAGGAGTTTTTGGGTCTCCTGCTAGCGTCACGGAAACTGTGGCAGGGCTAACTTATAGCTTACAAGTAGGATCGTATCAGACCTTTCATAGTTCTTGACAGTACTGAGGGAGTTAAAAGGGGGAAAGGAAAGTTGTTTCAGCAAATGGCACTGGATCAACTGGTTATAAATTTGGGAAAAAAATGAACATCAACCTTGACCTCATACTAGATGTAAAAATTAATATAAAAGATGACTCACGGACCCACATGTACAACATGAAACTACACTACTGATAAAAGAAAGCATAGAATAAATCCTGCAGCCTTGGGGTAAGACACAGCAAGTCATATCATAAAGGAAAATATTGACAGGATTTTATCAAAATAATAAACATTTTCTCTTAATAAAAACATCAGGGAACAAGGTAAGTCTGGCAGAAAACATTTACAAAATATATATCAGACAAAGGACTTGTATCCAGAATACATAAAATACTCTTTCAATTTGATAATAATGAGTCAAAATCCAATTAAAAAGTAGTAGACAAATGTTTGGATGATTCACAAAAGACAACCAGCGAATGATCAATAAGCACAAAAAAAGATGACCAGCATAATTTGTCATCAGAGAAATGCAAAGTGAAATCACAGTTTTATCCTACTACAAGCCCATTAGAATGATGAGCATGTAGAGCAACTGGAACTTTTATACATCGCTGAACATATGAATGTAATGTAACACAGTATAACTACATTGGTAGGCAATTTTTAAAAGAGTTAAATATACATATACCGTTAAAATAAAAACTTAACAAATATACATGTACCATATATATATATACACACATTCCACTTCTAGTTATTTACACAAGAGAAATGAAAATATATGCCCAACACAATGATTTATACATGAATGTTTAGAGTGGTTTCATTTGTTATAGTCCAGACTGGGAACAACTTAAATGTCATCAGTAGGTGACTGGATAAACCACCTGTGTCATACCCATGCAGTGGGCTACTACTCAGCAGTAAAAAGGACAGGCAAACAGCTGATGCATGGAGCATTATGGATGAGTTTCAGAATAATCACAAAGGAGCCAAACAAAGAATACGTTTTATGTAATTCCATTTACATACAGTTCTGGAAAGCCCAAATGAATCTATAATGACATAAAGCAGATCAGTGTTATTCTTGCAATAGCGGTAGGGTGAGGGATGGATCACAAAGGGTTGCACAGGAAGTTCTTGGGGCTGGTAGGAATGTTTGTTATCTTGATTGTAGTAATATTTTCATGGGTGGGTATATAAGTCAGAACTCACCAAATTGTACATTTTAAATATAGGTAAGCCATTGTATGTCAGGTAAATCTCAATAAAATGGGAAAAAGAAGACACTATTAAATATTTTATTATTTTTTAGAATATTAAGTTTTTAAGTTCAGCTTTCTCATACAAAAGAACTACATTTTTTTTTTTTTTTTGCTTCATTGACTTCTGATTGCCTCATCAATGATTTGCCTATATATTTACTTCTAGGTCCATATAGTCCCATATATTTAGGTTGGGGGATAACATAAAAGTAATTTAATTTCAGTTGGCCTCACTTACCTCAACTATAAATTTAGGGTTATATCAGATCACCCAGGATTCTTCTGTCTTCGAAAGTCTGTAATTGTAATTATGGACCAGTTGGTCTTTTGGGTTTCAGAATCACTTCATAAGGAAGCATTGTAGAAGAGATCAGGAATATCTACTCAAATAGATCATGTTAATTCTTTTAGAGAATATTTTGAATAATATTAGATGAATCTGGTAATGCAGAGTTGACAACCAGAAAACAATTGCCCAAAGATGAAAACCCAGTCTTTGTCTGGATTAACCAGTATTTAAAATCAGAAGTATAAATGCAATGTAAAAAAAAAAAAGAATTTATTTTTGTGGTTATGTTACAATAAAACTTTATTTACAAAGACAAGTGGTGGGCCAGAGTTGGCCATGGTTCATAGTTTCTTGACCCTCGCCTAGAGCTTTGTTGTCTGATGTTTAATGCTTGGTCGCTGCACGTGTGGGTTCCAGCTGGAGGAAAGGAGGGAAAGAGAGCCCACGGAGGAGGTAAACTCACTCCTTCAAGGATCCTGATCAGAAATGGGATATCTCCCATCTCCCATTCTTTGGGCCAGGACCTAGTGGAATGGATGACCTTCTTGCAAGGGAGGCTGGGAAATGTCGCTTCTAGTTTCAACAACTCTATTACTTTAGAAGAAGGGAATGGATTTTTTGATAGTGGCTCAGTTAAGAGAAATGTTTCCAAGATCAACAAAGGCTTCAAAGTTTGGAATTAAAAGGAGGAACACCATTCAGCCGTGATACCCAGAAGTGGCATAGCAAGGTTCTGTTACAGAAAGTACCCCTGGAAGCCACGAAAGCTGTTCCAGTCCCATACAATTGAAAACTAATGATTGCTAAGCAGCCGCATGCTGGTGCTTGGCAAACATCATCTTCCCGGGAGTAGTTTCCTGTCTCTAAGGTGGGGATAACAGCAAGACCTCATCGTGGGGAGTAAATGACACTGCGTGCAAAGCACTGTGCTGGACAGACACACAGGTAGTACTTGGTAAATGTTTGTTACAGTTACTACCCTTGTCATCAGCATCAACATTATCTCCTCTATCTCTGACAACTCGCATGAAAGAGGTTTATTATTCTCAAGAAAAATGAATTTTTATTATATAAAAATGATTTCATATTGCTTACTGTGTATTTGGAATGATTTAGAAGAAGAGTCTCATGCTTCGCTCAGGGAAATTTTAAAATCAACACAACAAATGTTATTAAGTATTGTTAATATAATTGCACATGGCCAACACGTAGTAATCTAGGTAAGTTTTTAATAGAACTCGCGTGATGGGACAAATGTTAGATAAATGTCTAAGGGATAGGGGAAAGAATGTGTGTTCACTTGGCTAAGTAGAATGTGGAGCGTGGGTGTAGAGAATCAAGAAAAAGTATCTTTTTTTTTTTCATATTCAGGAAAAAATTACTTTTATGAAGTTGAATGCTCTTGAATATGCTTATGAATCTTACTCTAATATACCCATTACATAAAGAGCATCCTGTGTAATACATACAAATTCCATAGTCAGACGTTCTCTGGTGACAGAAATGAAACACCTACAGAAGTTGTAACAGGGCTGCATTGGTATAATAGCCCCCTTTGAGTGGAGCCTGAAGCAGGAAGATAGCTTTACTTACCAAATGTTGTGGTTTCACTCTTTAGGCCATGCTTGGACAAACAAGGAGGGTCAGTGTGAACAGTCTATTTGTGGGTTAGTCTCAAAAGAAATTCTCAGAAGTTATTTTTGAAAAGCCAAGAAAAATAGAGCTCCTGTTTTTGGTACATATGTCACAGCTGAGCCTCTCCATTTGAAGAACTTCATTTAATATATTTTGCCTTTTGGAGGGTAAGCTCTAGACTGTATTCTAGACACTGTAGCATTGATAAAATGTTACTATACAGAGGCTCTGTGTATTCTTTGCACCAAATACCTTCCTTTCTCACACTGCTCTGCCACCAATCTTTTTCATAGGGTGAGGAAGTGTTTCATGGATGACCAAGCCAGTTTTTAAAAGATGGTATAAAAACATCAGTTGAAATTCATTATTGTTATTATTGTACTTGTTGTTAGTACGTCCCACATTAGTGGAACTTTCTAGTATTTTGGAAATGTAAGCAGAATTCGAACATGTTGGAAGTAGGCTAGATTTTGATTTAGAGCAAAGTATCTGGAAAAAAAAATTAGGAAAATTGTGATTGAGATAATCAGTTACTAGGCAATAGCTTATGATGTTAAATTCTAAGCAGTTTGATAGAATGAATATTGAAATGATAATTAGGTGTTCGGTCTTCAGCGGATGATGGGAGCCCAAAAGGCTTGTTTAGTCTTAAGAAATTATTGAAGAAGCCATGTGCGTATGTAAAGTGAAATAGTTTTTTTCCTTAACAAGTTCAATTAAGAACTATTAGGTCTAGCAGATTTATAACACTCTACTGTTGAAATTATTATAATTAATTTTCAAGTGAGAGTTTTAGCTACCAGGGAAGAAAATCCTATTTTGAAGTATGTCTTTTCTATCTTACTCATTAGTTACTTGCTTTTTGGAAAATTACTTCGATGTGTTTTATTTCTTAGTTCTGGTGCCTATTTTACTGAATCAGAGCTGACATACATTACCATTTTAGTTGGTATTTAGCGTATTAATGATTGGTACATGTCATGTAGTTTTGCGTTACAGTTTTAAAGTGACAGTAGGCCTAATCTGAGCATGGTGGCTGGCTGGTGCCAGCATGGGGCTCCCTCCATCCCTCCCCAGGAGCCCACGGAGTAGGGTGAATTTGGTAATGACAGTGCTGGAGAGGCTCCATAGTCCTGTCTCTCTTCTTGGACTCTATTTTATCTCTCTGAACTTGCCCTTTCCTTAGACTGTGAAGTGTTCAGGGAACACTTGAGGCTGCTTTCGTGCTGCATGCTGTGCCTGGCCCTGCGCTGCTGCTCTTTTTCCAGATGTTGGTGTTTCAGATTCAGCCCTCTTGCTTACCAGCCGAGCATTAGGCGAATGTCTCAGAGCATCATTTTCTTCCATCTGTGAAATAGAGATAATAACGTATATCTTGAGATAAATGGTCAGATCCAAATGAGGTAAAATTTAGGAGAGGCTTTTAAAAAGCCTAATTCAAATATTCATTTATCTTCACTAACTGTTTAGTCAGTAGGTTGAATGAATCGATAACCTTTTTGCATTTGGTGGTATTCCAGACAGCTAGTAGAACATGTTTTTTTTGTTTTTTTTAAAGATTTTATTTATTTATTTGAGAGAGAGAGAGCAGGAGAGGGGGGAGGGTCAGAGGGAGAAGCAGACTCCCCGCCGAGCAGGGAGCCCGATGCGGGACTCGATCCCGGGACTCCAGGATCATGACCTGAGCCGAAGGCAGTCGCTCAACCAACTGAGCCACCCAGGCGCCCTAGAACTTGTTTTGTGAAAGCCATTTTTGTAAACTTTTCTTTCTTTTTTTTTTTTTTGGTATCGATTGAGATTGGGGAATGAGACTGATCTATATTTTAGATACCTGATTTCTTAGAGGGAAATACTTTGTGCTCAGTCTAGCCTAGTTTTCTTGTCCAAGTGTTCGTTCTGAACCTCTTGCTACATAATGACAACCCAGAAAAGGGCCGAGTGCCTCCGGCTGTCTGCCTACTTGGAGCTCCCAGGAATCTGACCACGTCAACCAACCAAGTAGGAAAATTGGGTAAGTCTGACCCCCTTAACCCCTGGCTTTTACTTTAGAGTGAAAAAACTACGTACTTCCAGTTTACCTAACAGTGACTGTAAATGTTTAACGGCCAGAATGGCATGGCACCAAGGAGTTAGGACTGGAGCAGCATTCTGGGGACACCCTGTTCCACTAGGGTTTTGATGTTTGGCTGTGGAATCGGGCGGTGTGTCGGGCCGGGCCAGGGCAGGTGGCAGCGTGTGCAAAAGTGCGCGCAGGCCCTCTGTCAAAGGGCCGAGTACGACAGAAGCCTGCAGCTGTTGCGCACCAGCCTCAAGTTCACCTGAGTGTGTACCTCTACAGCTGGTGTCATTCTACCTGATTTTCAATTCGGTTCTAACAGAAACTTGTTCTTCCTTTTTTTTTTTCCCCTTAATCAGCTGTGGGAGATAGTCATAGGTATAACTGAATATAACATTGCCTTTTTAGGAAGGTATCTATAAAATGTTAGCTTTCACACTTTAGTTCCTGGGAAAACTATTTAAAGAAATCTTCATTTGAATCCTTTCATGAAGTGATTTTTAATTTATCTTCGTTATCATATTGAATTTGTATTTGTGAGGTTTGTCATAAAAGCAGTATGCAGAGAGCGTAGACCCCCTGGGTAGTACCTAGTTGTGGAAGTTGTAGTTTACAAATGATTATAGGGTTGGGGCGCCTGGGTGGCTCAGTCGTTAAGAGTCTGCCTTCAGCTCAGGACATGATCCCAGGGTCCTGGGATCGAGCCCCGCATCGGGCTCCCTGCTCTGCGGGGAGCCTGCTTCTCCCTCTCCCCCTGCTTGTGTTCCCTCTCTCGCTGGTCTCTCTCTGTCAAATAAATAAATAAAATCTTAAAAAAAAAAAAAACAAACAAATGATTATAGGGTTGGATAAAGGACCTTAAATGATTTGAACTGGATTGGTCCAACTCGTCTGTGGTCAGTCACGCCGCTGGTAAATGCTCAAGCCACAGCTTGACTCCTGTCTCCTTTTACTTCTCCTGTAACCTGTTGGTGGTTAAGAAGCGAGGGCACTCGGGTGCCTGGGTGGCTCAGTTGGTTAAGCGACTGCCTTTGGCTCGGGTCATGATCCTGGAGTCCCAGGATCGAGTCCCGCATCGGGCTCCCTGCTCGGCAGGGAGTCTGCTTCTCTCTCTGAACCTCCCTCCTCTCATGCTCTCTATCTCATTCTCTCTCTCAAATAAATAAATAAATAAATAATCTTTAAAAAAAAAGAAAAGAAGCAAGGGCACTCTTTACAGTTTGTCTTCTTCGGATCACGTTGGCAACAGTTAGCATATAAGCTTCGGGATATGTAGCATGGAAGTTATTGTTTCTGTTTAAAATTTCGGGTAACTGAGGCCCAGAATTTCTTCGTTCCTTATCTGTCCAATTTATTTCCCTACTCACACTGGTTGAGTCAAACCTGCAGTTTGTCACTTTTTCCTCCACAGCCAAAGGTTTCCTCTGTATGCTCTAGGTTGCTTAAGATCACAGTGAGAGTTAATAGACCGGGCAGTTCTATGGAATTCTTCTCAAATATGCAGGTTGTGAAAGCTTATCACCAGGGGAAAAAAACTCGATGCTTGCATTTTTACTCAGGCATAATCCTTTTTTTTTTTTTTTTTTTTGTTAAATTGAATGAGGAAACCGAGATCCAGGAAAGCATGCTTAGTCAGGAAGATTTACTCATCAAACTGACAGTAGGATTAGTAGGACTAATTGAATCCTTTCCCCAATCTATCCACATTCAAATCTTATCCCACAAGACCCAGACCACATGATACCTTGTCCATGTAGCCTTCTCTGGAGAAAATAATAGATGACCTACAATGGTTAGTCTGACTCTAGAATAAGAAAATGGGGACAATTTGGATCTAGAAGTTACATTTTAAGGAGACTCTGTTTGGGGAATATAGTCTGCGTTATCTGGAACATTGTCACCATCTGGTCTGTTCTTTTAGTATACTTTAGTACACTTGAGAAAATCTGCTTTTATTACAAAATATAATGCATACACAAAAGTGTATAAAACAGTTGTGCAATGTATATAATTATGAATAAGTTATAAAATAAACACCCATGTAACCACCTCCCACATGAAGAAAATAAGAATATTGTCATTGCCTCTGAATTATTCTAACTTTGGGAGGCAACCACCCCTGACTTTAACGATAAGCACTTTGTTCCTTTTATTTATTTTTAATTTTTTTAAAGACTTATTTATCTATATTAGAGAGAGAGAGAGAGAACAAGTAGGGGTAGAGGCAGAGGGAGAGAGAAGGAGAGAAGCAGACTCCTCGCCGAGCCTGGAGCCAGAAGTGGGGCCCGATCCCACACCCCTGAGATCAGGACCTGAGCTGAAATCAAGAGTCACATGTTCAATTGACTGAGCCACCCAGGCGCCTCTGTTTCTTTTTTATTTCTTTATTTTTTTTACTTTGTTCCTTTTAAAATAAAATAATTTTTTAACGCTTGTATGTATCCTTTGGTAGAACTTTGCCCTTTACTTTTATCTATTTGAAAAGTATATGTCCAAGTCCTTTATTTTTTCATTCTACACGTCTGTCTGTCTTGTCTTTGTAGAATTTCTGCATAGAGTTTGACTGGAAACTCTTTGTTGTGTACATCGGTTACAGTATCTCGTCTTAGTCTATAGCTTGTCTTCTCATTCCTTATTATGTTTTTCATTGAACAGCTGTTTATTATTTTTAACTTAGTCAAGTTTGTCAATAATTCCCTTAATGGAAATCATGATTTTAGAATGTTGTTTAAGAATTTTTTCCTTCCCCCAAGATCATGAAGATATTCTTTTATCTTCTAAAAACCAAATACATAGTTTAGTCTTTCACATTAAGGCCTGAAAATTTCATCTGAAGTTTGTTTTGTTTTTTTCTAGATAGTGTGAGGGAAGGACCTAGTTTAATTGTTTTTCATATGGATATCCAATTGTCCCAACAATTGTTTATTGAAATGACTGTCCTTACTCTACTTCCATGATGTGCTACTTTTGTCCTAACTCTTCAGATATTGTAGGTCTGTTTCTATGTTTCCTAGTCTGTCCCAATTGTCTTTTGTTTCTCTATGCTGTAGCAATACTGTGCTGTCTTAATTGCTATTTATTTATAATAACTTTTCACATCTGATGGAGTTCTTACACACTTTGTTCTTCTTCAGGATTGCCTTATTTACTCTTGGCCTTTTGCATTTCCATATAAATTTTAGAATTAGCTGGCCGATTTCCACACAGACCCTTTCGTAATTTTAGATTGTGATTACATTAAATCTATAGAACAATCTGGGGAAAATTTACTCTTTAATCCATATGAATGGTATATCTCTTCATTTATCTAGGTCTTCTTGCATGTCTCAGTAAAATTCTATAAAGCTATCTTTAGACTCTTGTATATGTGTTTTGATAGACGTATCGCTACTTAGCAAGATTTCTGGTGTACAAAATTAAAATAAAAATTAGATGTATGTCTGTATTGCAGCAACAAACAAAATAAAATTTAAAAAGATACAATTTGCCAAAACATCTATTTCAAATATATTTCAATTTAAGGTTTACATTTACCACCTTATTTTG
Organism: Mirounga leonina; assembly: GCF_011800145.1. Taxonomy (NCBI): domain Eukaryota; kingdom Metazoa; phylum Chordata; class Mammalia; order Carnivora; family Phocidae; genus Mirounga; species Mirounga leonina. Next base: position 22,578,215 of record NW_023270451.1, read on the forward strand.
TGCTTTTAACTTTAAAAGTTGCTGCTATTTGATTCTATAAAGATAGTAGTGCCCTGCTTACCCACCAGTTGGTCGTAAAGTTGTGTCAGTTATTCAGAATTATGAAATATTCTGGTTTGAGAAGTAACAGATATTTGATTTTATAGTGTTAATAACATTACTATATTATTTTGCATATACTCATTAAATCCTTCTAACAACTTTATAAGAACAGCATATGGTTTCTGTTTGTTAGCAGATGAAACTTAAATGTAGGGATGTTAATTAGTTTGTCTATTGTCATAGTACTTGGTCTGAACCAGGTTGTGTCCAACACCAGCGTCCGTGATGTTTTCACCTTCAACATTTTGTCACTTAACAGTAACTCCCAAGGGCAGCACAGTGCTTTAGGATGCGATGGTGATTGATGATGACAATGAAAAACCTGAAGCATCAAGAGGCTAATTAATATTCATTTTATTTTGTTTCACTAAGTAAGAAAGAAGGTAATAAATTTTTGGAGAGATTTCTATTCAAAACCTGAAAATCAAAGCGTAAGCCTACTGAGCTTTATGATACAAATGGATTCAAAGCACAAAAATTCCTTTTTCCTATTGAAGGGAGGAAATAAAATGCATAGAGATAGTGCTCATTAATGTCGATTTGTTAAAATAGAAAAAAATATTTTATAGTTAAGAACCCCACTTTTTACATAAAGCTCAATTTTTTAGAATAGAAAAATGTGAAACTTTAGCTTATATTTATATATCTTTTCTCCTGTCTGTGACTGTCACCTTGCCAAATCTGTGGGAGTTTTATGATCTGTTATCCTCTGAGATCTGTGGATTCATTTAACATTTTGCTGTGATTTTATTGGTTTTGGAATCAAGAACTAAAAACTGAATATAGTTCACTATTCATATAACAAGATTTAAGGATGCTTAGTTTTTAAAAGTTCCTTTAGACCCCATTAGATTTATTTCTGTTTGACTAATGAGTAGATGGAGGAAAAAAAATCAAACATTGCATATAGTTTCTGGAGGTATGTTTTAATAAAAAAAAAAATCAACTCTGGTCAATGAAAGCTTTCAGAAAATGATTTCATGAAAAACTTGCATTCTTTTAAGTTAAGAGTAGTTTTTCCCCAAACCTGAATGTTAGTCATCCTATTCTCTGTTTTCCATTTTTGTTTGTTTCTTAAAAATATTTCTCAGCTACGAGGAGACTTGCCTGAAAGCTGTCTTGAACTTAGGGTAGAGGTCAATAAAATGGTAGCTGGAGAAACTCTAGATTGTCTACTATGTAGGCTAGGATGGAAAAAAAGAAAAACAAGTAAATGGCGTTATGATTTTCTATAATATACTCGCATCTCTCTTAATAACACTATGGTGTAAGTATTATCTTTTACACTGAGGCTTGCAACCCACTGGGGGGGGGGTCATGAAATAGATGTAAAGCATTGCAATCAGTATTTAATTTAAAAAATAGACTAGAATGGAAATTTGAATTTTAAAGTGAATATAAATTGGGGCACCTGGGTGGCTCAGTCGGTTAAGCGTCTGCCTTTGGCTCAGGTCATGATCCCGGAGTCCCGGGATCGAGTCCCGCCTTGGGCTCCCTGCTCTCCAGGGAGTCTGCTTCTCCCTCTGCCCTTCACCCAGCTCATGCTCTCTCCTTCTCAAATAAATAAATAAAATCTTAAAAAAAAAATCCTTTAAAAAAATAAAGTGAATATGAATTTAAGGGGATTTTAAATAGGACAGATGAAATAGAAAAATTAGTGTATCACATTATAAAATTAAGTATTTGTTCATGAAAATTTAGTATCAGTTCCACAGATAATGTCAAATAGTATATGTCAAGATTTAGTCCAGGAAACAGAAACAAGATGTGTTTTAAACAGGAAGATATTTAATGCAAGGGTGTTAGGTGCTTATAAAATTGATTGAAGATACAAAGAATGGGTTCTAGGCCGTTCCAACTGGAATGACTTCCAGACAATATACAATTGATCCACTTAAAAGCTGTGTACACCTGAGGCTATTGCTGGAGCTGTGAGTTTGTGAACATACCCCATTGCTGCAATTAAGTATTCAGGAAGCCAGAATTAATCTGCTGCTGCTGTGGCCACAGTTGCCTCTTGACACCCAGAGAAAGTGCCGTTATCAGCACTGCTGTAGAAAACCTCACATTTCCTTGTCTTTGTTTGCAGTTGAAGCAGCCAAAAGGGTGCAGAAAAATGGCCTCTGCTTCACTTCTGCATTCATCATCTTAGACCTATTGCTTCTATCTGCAGAACTAATTCTCATCTAGAATTCTAAGTATAAGAGAAATGTTCTTAGCTTATCGTCCTGTCCGACTATCTAGATGGAGGTTAGAGGGGCAGATGAGAGAATCAGTGCAAAACATCCAGCTCAGTTCACCCCTTTGATTGCTCCGTGCTCACACGTGCTCTTCTCCTCATCTTAGGCTTCCCCATGACAGTAATGGTGGCAAAACTGTGCAGCCGTCACTCCTACACAGGAAGAGAGGTCACTTCTCCCCAAAATGGGTTACAACAAAGTCACTGTACCTAGTGAATGGACTTCCTTATCTAATAGAGTTGCAGACTGAAGTACTTATATGTTATCTGGGATTTGCTTTAAAATATTCTGGGGCAAGAAAAATGGGAGGGAGAGATGAGGCAAGATTGGCAAAAATGTTGATAATTATTGAGACTGGGGTATGGCTATGTAGTAGTTGATTATTTTTCTCTACTTTTTGTAATCTTTGAGAATTTCCACAGGTAGAAATTAAAAATACATAAATGTAAAATGTAAATCTTTGCTCATACTTCTTTAACTTAAAAATTGGCTATTATGTTTGGGAAGAGTAACAGACGGAGGCAGTGAAACAAAGAAACTGCACCATAGTGATAGAGACCTAGATAGGGGAGAATATTGATTCTCCTCGCTTTCTGAAATTTTTTCATTAGTGATTGTATCCATAAATATAAAGCATTGTCACTCGTACCTTTTTATTTTAAAAAGAAAATGCTACATAGGGTTATGATGATAATTAACACATTTGTAATGACCAAAAAGTAATTTCATATCATTTGATTGCATTAAGATTAGAGAAATAAATGGTAGACATGATGTGTTATGTCTGAAAAGTCTCAAGGCCAGATCTTCTGACTGCAAATACCAGGTTTGCATCCCTGAAGTATACTTAAGTTGTTATCAATCATTAGCATCTACTCTGTACATGTATTTTCTTCACTTACCTGTTTTTTGAGTATAGGGATCTGAAAGAATGGCGTGTGTGTGCACATAAGCATATGTGTTCATGGTGGGTGTGTGCACGTGAGTATGTGCATGTGTGTGTGTATTTTAACACCAGCTTAATATGAAAAGTGGATGTTGAAACTTCCAATTTCAGCTCTGACAGAGATCTTGGTAGTTGTCACTTCCATCCTTACAACAAGAAAAAGCTGGACAAATTGAAAAAAATCAATATCTCTCATCGTAGACCTAAGGTTACAGGGCAAACCATCACCCTGAAATTTGGAGAGATGGGTGCATGCAGATTGTGTCAGCCAATGTCTGCTTACCTGGAGCAGAAACTTCTGAAGCAGTAACACTTAAATGGTAATTTCGACAAATTGCTCAAGACTGGATATGCACTAGTGTTAGAGTTAAAAATTCCTGGGGGATCCAATCTCAGAGTGGGCCCCAGCCCTCACATGTTCATGAACCTTACCAATGGGTACCCCACCAAGTTCTCACAGTGAAGATTTGAAAATCGTGCAGGCATGACTCTGACAGGAGCAGTGGGTAAGTAATCATCATAAAATACACCCAGAGCCATCTCCAAACACAGGCTACTCTTAGGGTGAAAGACTTTGTCAGAACCTTGTCCTGGAGCCATGGGAGTCAGACATTCATCTCTAGTCCCCTATAGCCTTCCTGTCTTACTGAAGGAATTAAGTGAAATGCTCTGTGAAGGTTACAGGCTAGAGGCATCCAAATCTTAGTAGACTGATTTTTTTTTTTTTTTAGAAGACTGAAATTTAATCAGAAGAGTATGGAATGCTACCTATCACCACATTTTACTACTATTCCAACAGGTCTCCCAGTATAATAACAGTGAATTATAGCTGAAAGAACTGCAGGACACAGATTCCTTCTGAGGAGGAGTATGTAGGGAAGCCTAAAGTCAGGAGCAGGGGATAAAAATAAGGATAATAGAGGAATTTGTTGTCTCTAGCACCTATAGCTACAGCAAACATTAAACACAACCCAGAGGATAGCCAGATGAACATAAATCTTCACACTGAAGGCCTATTTACTTTAGTTCCTGTTGCCCAGTACAATATACCTGCTTTCAACAAAAAACTACAAGGCATCTCTAAAGAGGTAAAGGAGTCACCAGATACGATGACAGATATTAGAATTATCGGACAAGTAACTTAAAATAACTGATTAATACAAAAGGGCTCTATTCAGAGAAGTAGACAACATGTAAGACTAGATCGCTTAGGGGTGCCTGGGTAGCTCAGTTGGTTAAGCGTCTGCCTTTGGCTCAGGTCATGATCTCAGGGTCGGGGGATCTAGCCCTGTGTTGGGCTCCCTACTCAGTGGGGAGTCTGCTTCTCTCTCTCCCTCTGCTCCTCTCTCTCCCTCTGCTCCTTCCCCTGGCTTGTCCTCTCTTTCTCTCTCTGTATCTCAAATAAATAAATAAATCTTAAAAAAAAAAGAATAGATGGCTTATACAAGAATGGAGGTAGAAACTCAAGGAATCAAAAGAAAATGCTAGAAATCAAAAGCACTATAACAGAAATGAAGAATGCCTTCAGTGAGTTCATCAGTGGACTTGACATGGCTGAGGAAAGAATTAGTGAGTGTGAAGATAGGTCAATAGAAGCTTCCAAAATTGAAATGCAAAAAAAAAGCAAAAAGAAAAAAAAAAAGCATTCAAGAACTGTGGGATAATTTTTAAAGGTTTTACATACCTATAATTGGGGTACCAGGTGGAGGATAAAGAGAGAAAAGAACAAAAAAAAAATTTTGAATTGATAATGGCTAAGACTTTCCAAAATTAATTAATTAATTAATGAAAACCACAGACACAGGAAGTTCAGAAAATAACAGGGAGCATAAATACCAAAAGCAATCAAACAAACAAGTAAACTAAAAACACAGACCAACAACTCACACATCCTGTTTAAACTGCTGAAAACCAAAGACAAAGAGAAAATCTTGTTATAAGCCGGATAGGAAAAATACTTTACCTGTGGGGGAGCAAGGACAAGAAAGGTGGATGTAAGGTTTCAAATACTTAATGAGACACATATTTACACCTTCAATTTAGCAATGACTTTTTAAATGCCTATTAAATGTCATGTTTTATGAAAGGTGAGGCAGGCAAAATAAGACCTAATAACCTCCTTCTCCCAACTGAGTAGTAAAATCTGGTAGAAGGAAGTAAGAAAAGTATGTGTATAATGATAATAGTAATAATAATATGCAAATTTTAAAGTTACCACAAGGGAGGTACCGGTCACACAAAGTGTCATGGGGGCCTGAGGGGAGGGAAAGCTCACACTGGCTGGGTGGGCCAGGGACAGCTCCTTTCCTGTTGCCCACAGGAGCTGACCCAAAACTTGACCTTCATCATTTTCCTCCCATTTCTTTAAATTTTCACCTGCCCCTCACTCAGGCTCTCTTGCCTTCTGTTTCACTGAGAAAATAGTGCCAATAGAGAACATTGTTATTTCTACCCCTGTTCTCATGCTATGTCCAGTTTTCTCGTAAGGCACTTTTCATTCTCTGCACAAGTCGCTCAGTGTGCTCTCTCTCTTTCTGCCTCAGTCCTGGCAGACCGGTCGTGATTCTTCTGCTGACCTCTCACTCTTCTCCCCAGTCCCATCTTTCCAGCATCCTATACATTCTCCGTGAAACAGATTAATCATCTCTCTCCCTTGCTTCACCTTTGCTATGCTTCTCGCATTGCCTACAGAATAAAATCTTCCTCTTGAGCCTGTCTTTCAAAGACCCTCACATTCTGCCACAAACTACGGTTTTTGATTTCTGAGAGGAGATATCCCATGAAATGTTTTCCAAACTTATTTGACAGAAATATCCATTTAATGTCTCCTGGGCCTGTAACGTTTTGCAGAGTACAGTTTGGGAAGTGCTGGGATTGAATGAAGAATGTGAACTTCTGGGAACGGGAACAGGAGGGAGAAGCATGACTGAAGTCATCTTGGTAGTAATGAGCATGGAGAATAGGCCAGCTGCATATGAGGTCATGACATACATTAGTACATGATTCTCCAAATGCTCATTTCTTCTCCAAGATTTTTAGGAGTGAGCCTCTGTGTCTGTTTATAATCTGCAAAGACTCTGTCATGCAGAAAAATAGGAGGAAAAGCCTTTCCGCTCTTAATCTCAGGAGAAAATAGATTTTAACCATGTTTCTGGAAACTTGCATTGGCAGAATTTAAAGTCTTCCAGAGAGCTCAGTTTTATTTCATTTGTAGTTATATTTCATCTTAGTAATTTAAATGTAGGATTATTTGGCAAATTTGAGAAGAATAATGCGTTTTCATTTCTTAAGAATTTTTGTGCTGTTCTTTTATAGCCTCCCTGAAATATTTGCATTTATCCAATTGTCATCCAAATATCTGAATGTATCCTTGATAATGTTCCTATTGCAAAAGCTATGGTTCATTGAGTTTCTTTTTTAAAGATTTATTTATTTATTTGAGAGAGAGAGAGAGAGCTGGGGTGAGGGGTAGAGAGAGAGAGAGAGGAAGAGAGAGTCTTAAGTGACTCCACCCTGAGTGTGGAGCCCCACATGGGGCTCAATCTCCCGACCCTGAGATCATGACCTGAGCCTAAACAAGAAGTCAGATGCTTAACGGGCTGCCACCCAGGTGCCCCCATTGAGTGTTCTTTTATTTGCAATTTCTTGTAACTAGAAATCTCCTGCTTTAGTAGAATGGGAATAATTAACTGTCATGTCTTTAAGGAGTACTAAATCATTCCGAAGTGACTTATATATAAAAATATTAATTATAATTTCTTATTATATATTATGATCCTTTAAAAATTCATGATTTCTTTAAACTGTTCTTAGTGAGACTTGCAGGACCTAGGCCGGAGAATCAACTGGAGAGACTGGCCACTCAGTGTTGCAAATGGGAATTTTAACCTCTTTCCATAGGACCTTTTTATAGTTAGAGGGCAAAATGCAAGGCAAGTCCTGTAGTACACCCTTGGGGACAGGAGACTCTAGGCCTCACTTCCAGGTGGGGAGAGGATCCTCATAGCCATCTGGGCCTTGCTCTCTGGTTCCAGGCCGACCAGGCCAGGGTTTGGCAGAGCCTGGGGGAAGCAGGTATCACCTGGCTGTCAGGGCAGACAGGTAGCCAGAGGTACTCTTCCTGCCTCTATGAACTTCTGGTCTGCTGGGACATGAAGTATACCTATGCCTACGCTTTTCACTTTGGGATTATACCTTAAGTGTTGACTTCCTCAGAAGATGCAGAATTAGGAGTGGGGAAGGAAGAAAAAAAGTGCTTAGGGAATATGTGATACAAACACATAATGGCAGTGGAATGGGTCTCTTTCTGAAATTTTGGGTTAAAACCCTGAAGTTGCTGCTTGTGCTACCACTTTTTGAAGCTGATAGGCTTCGTTAGAAGGGGCAGAGGGCATAAACCAGATACTGCGCTGCATTTAAGTTTCAGATCACTGGCAGTATGTCAGTTTTCCTTGTCGTGTAATCTCTAAATATCCCGGCTGGACAATACACCTGTTCTTCACGAGGACACAGTAATGGGAACCTCATGTAAAGTAAAGCTTCGTCTTGAGGGTGGATTTAGTCAGTAGATTGTCTCATGTTATTTTCATGATCAAGAGAAAGAGAAAGCTATCAGGCTGCCAAAAAATAATGCTTTCAGCATCATCCTCATGTTGAAATGAATTCCAGTTGCAGACTTTTAGCTGATAACTCTGATTTCGGAATTATTACATTTCCAATACCTATAAAAGTATATTTTTGCTGGAAAATGTTCCATGAAGACATATTTTAGGTATTCCATTTGCTCTCAGTTTCACTAACTTAGAAGCGTATTTTAAAAATGTTTTCCTTTCATCAGTAGAGACATGGAAATCTTGCTACCGTATAGCTACAGTAACGTGTATAAAAAATGAGACTGCTAAATTAAGTCTTTTTTCTTCTCCTTTCTTTAAAACTATATTATTGTGTTCCTTTGTGGTATTCCCATCACTTAAGGGAATGAGACTTCAAATTGAATTCTAGAGAGACTTGAATTCCCCTTGGGTTCTCTTTCGCCGGAGGTATATGTATGCTCGGAGGTAATTAGTGGCGCCTCATTAGGGTAATGCCGGCAGAGTGGTAAGACTTCCTTCTGCCTTGAATAACTGCTGAGAAAAAACAGACACCCACCATTAAATAAATACCCTTGCTTGTGCTTCCTATACAATGAGAATACTTTGGACAGTAATACATAACACACAGCGCAAATGAATGAAAAACTTAAAGCGAGCTACCCCTCTATAATAAATTGTGGAAGCATCTTTTCTAAACGTGGACTTCACTTTCTACCTGGCACAGACTGCCTGCCCCACGCCATATGTTTCCTACTCCTACTTCTACCTTTTGTCTTAATGATTCTCCCTAGTTCTGTCCTTAACTACCTCTAAGCCTGTTGTTGGCTAATTTTCTTAGGCTCTGAAGTAATTCAGAGGTAAGATTTAGTGAATTGCTCTTTCGCTTGGCCAACATTGAGATTCCACTTGTCTCAGAAGAAAACTAATACATTGGAGGGGCGCCTGGTGGGCTCAGTCGGTTAAGCGACTGCCTTCGGCTCAGGTCATGATCCTGGAGTCCTGGGATCGAGTCCCGCATCGGGCTCCCTGCTCGGCGGGGAGTCTGCTTCTCCCTCTGACCCTCCTCCCTCTCATGCTCTCTGTCTCTCATTCTCTCTCTCTCTGAAATAAATAAATAAAATCTTTGGTGCCTGGGTGGCTCAGTCGGTTAAGCGACTGCCTCCGGCTCAGGTCATGGTCCTGGAGTCCCGGGATCGAGTCCCGCATCGGGCTCCCTGCTCGGCGGGGAGTCTGCTTCTCCCTCTGACCCTCCTCCCTCTCATGCTCTCTGTCTCTCGTTCTCTCTCTCTCTGAAATAAATAAATAAAATCTTTGGTGCCTGGGTGGCTCAGTCGGTTAAGCGACTGCCTTCGGCTCAGGTCATGATCCTGGAGTCCCAGGATCGAGTCCCGCATCGGGCTCCCTGCTCGGCAGGGAGTCTGCTTCTCCCTCTGACCCTCCTCCCTCTCATGCTCTCTGTCTCTCATTCTCTCTCTCGCAAATAAAATCTTAAAAAAAAATAATAATACATTGGAGCCTCTGTGCTTCAAAATTTGACTGACAAGGAGACGCACCAAAAGAAGCCTTAGGCTAAGGGAGGGGGAAATGAGGCAGTTCCTGGTTTTTTAGTTGTTCGCAGTTAATTTCCGGTCACTGTCCCCAGTGGCTGCTATAAACTGTTTCCTCTCTCCTCACGTCCTGAAAGCCACACTTTATCCATCCTCCTCCTCTCCTTTGTCCTGAAGAGACTGAGGCCACCTGAGGTGAATTCCTTCTCTCGCACCTAAATTGTTGCTCTTCATCAGCACTCATGCTCTTTTCCCTTCTGCCTCTGCAAGGGTATGTGTAAGTCGTTGAAGTTTAGAGAAACACATGTGAGCGTTTTGCCACTGCAGTATCATTTGACAGATCCGTCATATAATGTCCATTGTCTGTTTTTAATTTGAAAGGTTCTAGTGAGTCTAAAAAGGGGAGATAAATATGAAAATGGCTTGAAAACTATAAAGGGCTGTGCAGTACATAAGTTGTTATTAGCAATCTTTTCCATTGTTTGAGCTTGATATAGTTTGATCCAGTTTTTGTTAGTGGAAAAGATTTAGTTGAAAAGGATGCAGCAAAATTTGAGTGGATTCAGTGAAGAGGGAGGATGAAAAGAATAGAAAATGGGTCCTACGAGTAAAATTGAAAACACTTGGGACTTTATTTTGTCGTTAGAAAATCGGGCAAGATGACTAACTCCTTCAAGCATACGAAAGATTATTGTATTGACCCATACTACACTTTATCTCTTCAAAAATGAAATGAAGAAAATGGTTTTAAATTGTGGCAACAGAGAAGAGTCTGTTATTTCTGAATTAAAGGGTTATTAACCACTGAAAGAGGCTATTAAAGGAAGCTGTAGAGTTCTCAGCATTGAGTACCATTAAGATTAGGTATTATTTCTATTAAATGTTTCAGATGTTTTTTTCCTAAAAGCAGATGACCTGATGACCCCTTGTATTGCCTATAATCTTTTGGACTCTACTATTTTATAACATTGGAATTTGGAGCATCATAGGAAGCACTTATTTTTCTCTTTTCTATTAAAAATTTTCCTAAATATGCTCATTTTCTAAGAAGATGCTTTGCAGAGAGAAAGATGGAGGCCTGTACGGGGGGACAACAGCTGCTATTGAGTTACCGGCTTCTCACCTCCTCCTTTTTCCCACCAGTTCGAAATCACTTGTTTATAAATAATCCATCATCTTTGGACCAGAAATAAAAGCCCACACGTCCTCAAATAAAGAGCAGACATTCAGATCTTGACCTTGCAATTCCAAAATTATTTCCGAATGCTTATTACCAACTGGGTTGATCAAGTCTTCTTTCCTTGTTCTTTCGCAGAGAAACAATGAGCTGCAGCCGTCTGTGACCCTCAGAGTCAAATGCATTGTGCAAGTGCATTGTGATATTTGTAATCGAAAGCTCTTTGTGTGTCTTGGTTTTGGTGCTGTCCTCTCTCCTGGATTGCTGATTTCAACAATGGAGTGATTCAGGCAAGCAGAGAGGGGCCAGTTAGAGTCCTCCAGGTGCGGTGTGACACACACCACTGTTGGCGGTGGCTGAGTTCTGTCACATGTACCTCTGCTGGACTTATGGTCGTTCCCACCCCAAGATTAAAGTCAATATGCCATCTCTTTGCATTAATTTCAATGGTTCTTGACTTCTGTAGTATAAATGAATAACTTGTATCAGTAGGGACCATGCAGTGAGTTTTTTGGAACAAATGTTTTAAAGTATATATATATATATATTTTAGTTCTTGTGTATCATGTCATTTATCGAGTGCCATCAATATAGTTTCAGTCTTCAATGACATGATCTTTGACTATATTTTTCCAACTCACTGTAAACCTTTCCTTTTCGAGAATTCACTCCTTGAACTGTAAACGCCTCGGTTCTCCAGGATCTTTTTTTGTGACTGTTTTGAATGAATTCATTGTTTATTCACAGTAAAGAATGTATCTGATACTGCTTCGTTGTAAATATAGTTGAGTGCTCTAGCTGACTTTCTTGTTGAGCCCAAAAGGTCTATTCTGAGTATACTTTCTCTCAGGTTCTACCTTTGCTGAAACCGAAGGAGATTTTGAAGAATTTCCCCAATCTCACCAGGTTGTTTCAGCTACTTTCAGTTTTCTTTTTGGCTTTGCAATAACTTTTGCCAATTATGAAGATTGATTCACTGGGGACCTCTTTATCTTTTTGCATTGTGAAATGAAATGTAGATTTAAAGGGTATAACATACTGTTGAGGCAGCTAATTCTTTTAGGCCTTGGCAGTTGGAAGTAATCCATGTAGAAATCCATATAGAAGATGTTTGATGGTTAAAAAAATGTAATCTATAGGCTAACTGGGTATAACAAAATATAAAGTATAGAAGCATGCTGGTTAATAAATATTCCCTGTTTTTCCTTAGATGGAGTACAGTTTTATTTGTATGATCAAATTAAAACAGGATTTTCGTTATGTTTTTCCAGATTGAATATTTATTTTAGAAAGGAACAGCTGTCAACAGAATTAGAAAGAAGACTTCATTGTCTTTTATTTCCACATCTAATTATACATAAAACAAAAATGTATATTAAATGATAGTACAAAAAGTCTAACGTAAAACCAGTTGTATGTACAAATATTGATGTGTGTTTTTCATTGATTAGGATGATAAAAATTCAGGAACATTTCTCTCCTATTAATAGTTACATCCAGGGGCACCTGGTGGCTCAGTCGTTAAGCATCTGCCTTCAGCTCAGGTCATGATCCCGGGGTCCTGGGATCGAGCCCTGCATCAGGCTCCCTGCTTGGTGGGAAGCCTGCTTCTCCCTCTCCCACTCCCCCTGCTTGTGTTCCCTCTCTTGCTATTTCTCTCTCTCTGTGTGAAATAAATAAATAAAATCTTAAAAAAAAATCACATCTATTAAATCTATTTTATGACTTCTTGTATTAGAACCCATTCATTTGTTTATCATTTTTTAAAGTGTTCATTCAAAAAACTTATGTGACTGGTAGGATTTTAAGATAAATAGGATAGTCTTTTTCTGGGAGCTAACTTGAGAAACTTGGGTGTGAAAGATAAATAAATATGTAAGAAGTACAATAATAGAAATATTATTATAGCAACCTATTTTGCATCATCTCTGCTTTCTAAGAAAACCTCTGGGATAAGTTTTACCAGTGATTTCAAACTTGTAAATGTGTGCTGGGTGATTTCAAGAGTTCTGCAAACCCAGCATTGACTGTAGGTTTAATTAATAATATATGACTCACATATGTATTGCTGTTTTCCAAGTTGATGTAGAAGTGATCCTGTTGAAGTGTGATTTCATTTATACAGTTATCAAATTCATAGAAGCTTTTTGGTCATTATATGCCCTTTCCACTGCTGCTAAAAGAGCATCCACTATCATATAATGGGTGCATGATAGTTGTTGATTTTGAAAATCAGCAACAACAAAATCGACTGGATGAATGTCCAGAATCTTGCTATTGGATTCCAGGTTTTAGCGAGCACATGTAAGCTCTCGCAAGGCTGTCACTGTTTGAGAAAGAAGTTTGAGTCTTTGGTGAAAGTGTCTCTTTGGTTTGGCCTCTTTTCTGCTGGTCACATCTTTAACTGAGTGATATTGTCAACTCTATGCGTAATGTTTTGATTTGGATCCACCTCCTGCATTTCCATTAAGCGCCTCCTAGAAAACTACTTAAGAGAGTTTATCCTGCCTGTTCTTGAACCTCATGGTCAGAATGTAACCTTTCCTAGAAGCCTTGTGTATTGACTTCCCTTTCAGAACAAAAGTTTCTCAGGCATTACTGTGGTGACCAGCTGCTTTTGACATGGGCCCTTTCTGACTTCTTATTTTCATTAGAGGATTTTCATTTTGCTATCTCAGAGCAGTTTAAGTGTGAGTCCAGTCTGTGTCATCCTACTGACTCGAATTCTTTTTGCTTTAAGGAAGTCAAATCCTTTTTGAATGATCAAAAATTAAACATTTGTGACTTACTCAAAGCAGTAGCGGTTTACAAAACTAACAGAAAACTTTTTTCCTAAAAAATGATGCTGTTGAAGGTTTCTGAAAATTCTGCATGAGCCTTCGTCCATAGGTCACAGCATTTCTAAAACTTGGCAGTAAGTTTTAATTTTCTTTGTTTTATATGCCTGAGTTGGCGTTAGCAGAATTAGCAGTATTCATAAGAAATTTTTTGGGAAACATTTGTCAGAATATGTTATTTGGTGATGATGGAGTTCATTTTTATTAAATGAATTTAATAAAATTTTTATTAAAGAAGCCTCTTTGCTGCATTACTCCTTTATTAAAATACAGTGAGCTTTTGTGTCTTTGCTTAAGACAGTGGGAGATGGTTTAATGTGTTTTGAGTTATTTGTTAAATAGCCAAATTAAAGATATTAAAGTGAGTAGATATCTTTTCCTGAAAATCTCAGTACTCAGCTGCGTTGCGAAAGCATAGCAGGCCGCTGAAGAGCTTACCAAGGAATTTGTGTTTCGACTATTATATATATTTTTCTATCTTGTTCTTTTTCTGTTGTAATATACTTGAGGCAGTAAAATGGCCAGACCCATGTGAAAGTCCTCATTCCTGGACCTACTCATAAATGTTTAGATGTTTACAGCATTAGTGTAGTTACTTAATGCTCATGGGATTTAGCATCCATGTTTCTCCCACCTATATTTTGAAAGTATTATGTTGTATATAATTTGCTAGTGTGGCTTTTGTCCTTTGATTCTCAAACTAAGGGTCTTAGAAGCAGGTGAAGTGCTGGACATATTTTAGCCTTTATGTCATAGAATTATATAATATTAAGTCATTAAATTAGACTCTTGCCGGTGGGTATCTCCACATGGGTGGCCTGTCAGTGCATCTTCTCTCCAGAGCCTAATTTTCCTTCTGCCTTCCCAGTTTTCGTTATTGGCATCAACCGACAGTCAGGAACTCAGGACAGCAGTCTTGGAGTTATTTTTCAATTTTCTTCTTCTCTCGCTTCTGTGTCCAATCAGTTGCCATGTGCCATCAATTCTAACTCTTGCAATATCTCTTTCCTCCACTCCTTTCTTTTGTCACGGCTCCTGCTCTATGTCACACTCTCATCATTTCTGCTCTGGAAAAGTGCAAAAACCTGCTTGCCTCTGGTCTCCCCCTCTGTCGAGTCATTATTGGCTAAACACTCAGGACAATTTCCATGCTTGATAAAACGTACTACCTTCGGGTGCCTGGGTGGCTCAGTTGGTTAAGCGACTGCCTTCGGCTCAGGTCATGATCCTGGAGTCCCGGGATCGAGTCCCACATCAGGCTCCCTGCTCGGCGGGGAGTCTGCTTCTCCCTCTGACCCTCCCCCCTCATGCTCTCTCTCTCTCTCATTCTCTCTCTCTCTCAAATAAATAAATAAAAAAAAATGTACTACCTTCACAGAAGCTATTTCATTGCTTTTTAGTAAGGTTGGTGGGACTCTTCCTCTCTATCGTCATGCTACCATTAGAATGTTTTTCATTGTCTGAGTCTCTGTATGTTGAGATGGATGTGAAGGCTCTTACTGTTCAAAGAAGAGCAAACAAGATGATTAACATTTTCACAAATCATATCTGAGGGAAGGTCATAGAAATGGGTCATGGCTGTTATCAAGAGGACTGGTACGTGTTTGCAGAGGGAATTGGGAGCCGAGTAACTGGAACCTGGACCTCACACAAAGGAATTATATTTGCATTTGTCTCACAGTACATCTGACACTGGGAGAATCTCCTTTGTGTACATGAAAGAAATACTACCGCAAAATTCAGTGCAGTTTTAAATTTCTCAAGACCAACACCATAAAAATATTAGATAACAGTGAAAACAAAATTGACAACTTCATGGAAAGTCTTATCTTATGTGCGGCTTTACTTTTAAACTCTGGTGGCAGAGACGGTGGGGAAGAGCCCTTCACAACTTGGATGGCTTGAAGCTGAGGAGAAGATGACGGCTCAGTCAGAATCTCTTTGTGAGCCACTTGCCGCATTGTTCTGTGTGGTGGTTTGTAGTAAGTGTAGGCCATAGGATCTGTCCTCGTTTAGATTTCTGCCGCTTTTGCCAAACTTCAGAAGGCCTCATCAGCTGCACTTGGGGCAGCAGGCCGTAGCATGGAGAAATGGAACCATATTGCTTTGGAAAGCCCCCCCACCCCCCAGCAAAATACCTCATAGCCTGCTCTCTAGAAACATAGATAGTTCAACTCATTTAGGTATTTTGAAGATAGGAAAGATTTGAAGAACAATCACAAAACTATGTTTAGCCTAAAAAGATAAATCTGGTAGAGAAAATGTTAAAAGCAGCTACAATAAGCATATATAGATAGCTCATGTTGGGTAACTATGGAACCATGACATTTTAGAGTGGATACATTGATCATTTTAGATTAGATTTTAGATTACAGCTTCCTCCGGTGGTTTCCCATTGTATTTGGAGTTAATTCTGAGTCTACCATACATTGCCTGGAACCAGAGTGACCATTTAATTTATCATTGAAATCAAAATTCTTTTGAGAGTGAAAGGAAGTGCTATTACTAATTGCACCTGAAGAACCAGGAGTACCTAGGCAAGTTAAGATGTATGGCTACCTGAACTCCAAGGTCCTACTCCCTGGTCCCTGCTGGTCCCTCCCACTTCATCTGCCACTTTTTCCCACACTCCACACTGGCCTTTTCCCCTCATCTTTGACTGGTCTAGGTTTGTACTTGTCTTGGAGCCTTTGGATACTGTCTCTTCCTTTTCCTGAAACGCTTTGTGCCCCCATACTGTCACGTGGCTAACCCCTTGTCATTCAGGTCTTGGCACAAATATCATTTCATCAGTGAGGACTTCCCTGTCTATCTATCTAAAGTTGTCCTTCTTCCCAGCACACCAGCCTTTGTTTCTCATAGCACTTAACACTACCTGAAATTTTGTGTGTGTATTCGTTCACTTACCTGTTTGTCTTTGCCCATAAAATAAACAGTAGGTACTATGTTTATCTTGTTCATTACCATGCTTCCTGTGCTTTGAACATTGCCTGGTGTGTAAGGTTCAAATATATTAGTTGAATAAGTAAAAGCAAGTTAATTATTGTAACTTAACTGATTGACTCCTGATGAATTAAATATCATGACATTAAAACAAAAGTTATTTGGGGGATAAGCACCTTGGTATAGGAGCCAGGTGGGACTATTTCCTTGGATTACTTGAGCTTGCACTGACTGTCCTTCCCTTTCTGAACCTCAGTTCCCACATCTTTCAAGTGGGGATTATAACTGTTTTGCCCACCTCACCATTAGTAGTATAAAATAAATGTTTGAGAAAGGACTGTGTAAACTGTTAGAGGGCTTTTATAATTAGAAGGTGTAACCATACATTTTCCACTTCTCTGCCACTTAAAATATTGCTGTTTTCCATCTTCCCCATTTCTGTTAAGACCTCCAGGCTAGAAACCTTAGAAATAATTCTTAACTGCCCACCCTTTTGTTCTTGACATGGAGTTAAGTCTCTAAGCTCTGTTAATTCTTCCTTTGAAACATCTCCAGTTTCAATTTTTATTACCATTACTTAACACCCCTTGTTAGTGCCTCATCACTTTTTCCTAGATTACTATGATAACATTTAACATGTTTGTTTTCTCTTCCCCATCTGGCTTACCAAAGGCAGGTTAATCTTCCTTCAAAGAGATGCTTGCCAGTAACCTTCCATGATCTCCATAGCCTATTTGAAAACATCCACATTTCTAAGCCTGGCCTTTGGGGTCTTTTAAGGTCATACTCTGCATGCTGATTTCTGCCTCATGTCTATCTCCTCAGTTTCATATTAATACACTCATTTCTGGTTTTGTTTTTGTTTTTTTCCCACTCGTTTCTCATTCAAACATAAAATGCTCTTTCCGTTCAAGCACTTTATCCTCCAGGAAGTCTTTTCTGACAACACACCCCACATTTAATCCCAATGCACTTAAAAAACTTCTTGTGCTTTTTTTGTTGTTGTTACGTAGACATGGTGCACCTTTCCTAACCTCCAATTATTGAGTACCTACCATATGCTAGGAATAATATTCTAAATGTTTTCTTTAATAATTACCAAAATCGATACAAAGCAACCTAAGAAAGGTTAATGCAGTTATTAGTAATTTGCGTTAACTGCTGTATAGAAATGTGTTTTCAGCATAAAAAATTCAAAAGCAAGACCCGCGTCTCATACTTCTTCACCTGAACATACTATTAGCAATATTAAGTTCTCACTTATGCTTGTTAAAATTGCATATATGTTTTATATTTCCTAACGGCTGACTTTTTCTTATCATCAGCACACTTGATACCTATGAATTTGTGTGCTGAAGAACTTCAGTGACCCAAGACGTTCTTATCTAAACAATTAAATTAGAATGACAGAAGTTCAGTGAATTTGCTAATTACCTTGTAGTCGTTTGTCATCTAGGAACAGGTTTATAAGCATGGGATTTATGTGGTATTCACCCGTCCCCACAACAAACCAACACACTGGTTTATAGTCATGCCAAGATAATTTTAGCATAATACTTTGAGCAGCATGGCAGATTTTTTTTTTCTTGCTTTTTAATACTGGTGACTTCAGACCCCAGAGTTTCCAGTGGTCTGAGGTTAATGAACTGTTGCATTCTTTTTAACCATGGTGAGCTTATGATGTTACAAAATACCAGGTTTTTCTTGCCATATGATTTTTTTCCCCGCCATATGATTTTGCTGCATTTTTCAGTGTGTGAAAACTGCATGCATCATATTACCATGTTCCCAGAAGTTGCCTGGCAATAGCCAAGTTTGGCTGAAGTAATGCTAATGGCATTTACACCTCATGAAACTTATCACTGATCTGGTTAAACCTGATATTTTAACTAGTATATTTTTGTAGGTATTGCTTTAACGGCAGCTTTTAAGAAAAATTGAATTTATACACCATTGAATCTTGAAAAGGCCAAAATCTAAATGAAATATTTATATTTGGACGTTCAGCCAGGGCAGTTCTAAAAAAATCAGACACACCATCACTAACATTTGTGAGACAACTTCAAGTTACATCTAAGCATTGATTAAATTATTAATGTGATTTATGGCTTTTTTTAAAAAAACATTGAATTTTGATCTCTCTCTTTACGACAGGTATTGTTTGGAGACTTCACTTAGAAAAGAAAAAGAGGAATTTATGACCTCATCAAAAGCCTCATTAAGGAATATGTTTGGCTTTCATGCTGAATTTTTTTTGGTTTCGTTTCTTTTCGTTTTTCTTTTCTTTCTTTCTCTCTTTCTTTCCTTCTTTCTTTCTTTCTTTCTTTCTTTCTTTCTTTCTTTCTTTCTTTC
>NW_023270451.1:22596960-22601636 GCF_011800145.1 Mirounga leonina
TTCTTTCTTTCTTTCTTTCTTTCTTTCTTTCTTTCTTTCTTTCTTTCTTTCTTTCTCTCTTTCTCTCCTTCCTTCCTTCCTTCCTCTCTCTGTCTTCCTTCCTTTCGTTTGTTCGTTCGTTTGTTGTTTGTTTCCAAGAAATTCAGTCTCTACACTCACATAATTTGGGGGATTTCAAGTACTACGTCATTCAGCCACAGCTGTTTTAGATATGCCACAAATTGTAGTTGTATGAAATTGATTTTGATTTTTTTAATGTGGAGAAAAGTGAAGGATACAGAAAAGCAAACAAAACAGGGAAAATTTAAACTGTCTCCCTAGTAATAGAGTAATTCATGCAGCCAAAATGCTATAGCTTAGTAAGTAACTACCTTACTTTTAGTGCAACATCAAATATTGGTGGTTTGTTTCTCATTTGGTGCAGATGTGGACTATTCTACCTCTTTAGGGTGGTTTATAAGAAATTATAGTCATGGTAGAGAGGTTTAATTTGGGTTTGCTCCATGAACTTGAGGCATTTTTCCCAATAAGGAACTGGTCGATGAATTTTAGGTACATTAAAGAAATAAATACAGACAACTCGCACAACCTCTAAAACTTGGAAAACCACCCCCATTTTTATTTTTTTCTAATCCTCTCTGAGCTCATTTGTTAATAACCCTCTTCTTTACTTACTCATTTTTATGCCTTCCACTTACCCAATTTTCTACTTGGAATGACTTTCTTTGTAACAAAATCCATTTGATTCCTTCTCCCTGTACCTTTTTAGTATAGCACTGAAGAGAAATTAATTATATTGAACAGCTGTTCTTAAGTTTGCTTCACTTACCTTCCTAATCATTCATTTTTCTTCTCATTTTGCACTTCAGTTATGGGTGGTAGATCAGGAATTGGAAAGACTTTTGTTCTGAATAATTGGAGTGACAATATTTGCCAAATAGATACTAGAGAAATGGTTATAAACCTGTCTGAGCGCTAGGAATTTATGGAGAATATTTGGAAACATGTATTTTCAAGTGTGTACCCAGAGATTCTGGCTTAGTAAGCTCAAAGTGGCCCTGTAAATAAGTGCTAAAAATAATTGACAACAGTTTTGTTCTTAAGTCACCTTAAATGAAACTCTAAGGATTAGTTTATAAAGAAAAAAAAAAAAGATTTTTTGTTCTTCTGGAGATTCTCTCTCCAAAGTCCTGTATTCAGCTGGACTGTGTAGTTGGCTTGTTAGTAAAGAAGAATGGTTTAGGCTAAATTAAAATAATTAACTTGGCTACTAATGGGTCCATTACTAGATATTAAGTGTTACACTGAGTAAGGTAGAAAACACAAAGATGTTTTCCCTAGAAGAAAGAAAACAATATATATCAGACAATATATATGTTGGGGCTTGTAAATGAGACTTCTCAAGGGCAGAGTATAGACTGAGGAGAGAAGAGGGCCTCTCTTGGGGTCCTCAGGGTTATAGTCTTTAGCCTTTGCTTAGAGTGGAGGGGTCTGGGGTCTGAAAGGAAAGCTGTGAGGCAGTTGCTGGAGCAGTGGGAAGAAGACAGGGAAGGCGTCATGACAGGGCGAAGGGGCAGTCCTAGGAGGAAAGAGTCAAATGTGTTGAAGCTGCAGTAAGAGGTCAAGTAAAATGAGGATTAGAAAATTGGCTTTACCAGAGGTGGGGGGGAAAAAGGGATGAGGAGAATGGAAGGTTCTCGCATCAAAGAGGCATTTTTCAAACTCCAGTTATTCATCTGTCATCTCCATTTTTTTTTTATTTCTAATTACCATCCTAACTATTTTTCACTCTTTTTCTTTACTTTTATAGGTGGTATTGCATAGTTAAAAATAATCAACATTTTATAAAAAGGTGTATTTAGGATTCATTTCACAATCATCCCAGCTCTCTCCTACCCCTTATTTACCTCACTCCTTACAAACAATCGTTCTTACCAGTTTCTTGCTTATCCTTTCATGTTCTTTTTATAAGGTGCCAGAGGAATCTATCATGGTAATTTTTTTTAATTGAAGTGTAATTGACATACAGTGTTACATTAGTTTCAGGTGTATAACATAATGATTCAACAGTTCTATACATTACTCAGTGCTCATGGTGATGTTTAGTCACCATCCATCACCAGACAATGTTATTACCATCTTATTGACTGTATTCCCTGTACTTTTCATCTCTGTGACTTACTTGTTTTGTAACTGGGAGTTTGTACCTCTTAATCCCCTTCATCTATTTCACCCTTCTCCCCCACCTGCCTCCCTTCTGGAAACCATCAGGTTGTTCTGTGTATTTAAAAGTCTGTATTTTTGTCTCTTTTATTCTTTGTTTGTTTCTTAAATTCCACATGGATGGACCTAGAGGGTATAATGCTAAGTGAAATTAGACAGAGGAAGACAAATACCATATGATATCACAGTGGCTTTTTTTTTTTAAGATTTTATTTATTTGAGAGAGAGAGAGAGATCATGTACTAGTGGAGAGGAGGGGCAGAGGGAGAGAGAGAAGCCGACTCCCCACTGAGCAGGGAGCCCGATGCAGGACTCGATCCCAGGACCCTGGGATCATGACCTGAACCAAAGGCAGACACTTAACCGACTGAGCCACCCAGGCGCCCCTCATGTGGCTTTTTAATCCTTACAAAAATCCCATTCTCCCTAAAATACCAGAGAATAGCAACATAATGTAATGGGTACTATGCTCTCAGCCCAGAATTTTAGAGAGCCTTGAGCCATTCATGCTATGTGACTATGATTAAACTGCCCAGGCATATGTCCCCAAATAGACTGTGGCCTGAGCATTAAAGTTCATATTTTATTAATTCATCTTTCTATATATGTTAATCCTGGAACATAAGCAGTTAGCCATTTATATGTGGTTGAACATGACGGAATTTGTATACATTAAGTGTGGGTTTTAAGGACAAAAAATTTTGTGATGTAACAAAATAATTTTGTAGCTCAAATAGTCCACCACTTGAACTTGAATTTTCTTTGGTTTCCTTCATTCCCAGTGTACACTGGGTCTTCTTGAGATTATGGAGACCTTGGATCCTGATCTAGACCCTTTTTTAGCCCTTTGGCTCTTGTCCCGTAAGAGTGGGAGGAGATACAGAACATCAAGGAGTTTCTGAACAATGTGTGACTGAGATGTTTGCCTCTGATGTTGGAAAGGGTTAAGGTGCAGGAAAAGCTACAGTCTGAGAGAGATTTAGTGGACAAGTTGGATAGGGTCCTGGAAATGGAAAAAAAAGACCCGGATATAGATTGATGGTTCTCTAAAGCCTACTACCATCCCCAGTTCTCCCATACAGTAGAGGGTGTGAGTCTAACATTAAAACACCAGCTCTGTAAGTGCTATGGTGCCTCCAGGCCTCATTGGGCTAAAGCCTAGCCTGTTACAGATCCAGGCTTACTTGAGAAACTGATATCCAAGTATCTGAGTTGTTACACATGATATGTGACAAATAACGTGTCCTGGGTAGGCTGAAGGTCCCACACAAGATATCTCCTACTCCATAGTGGGAGTTTGAGGCAGCCGTGCAGTTTGGCAAGGAGGGGCAGAGTTGGAGATTTATATAATTGACCGTATGGAGCATAGATTAAGGGCCACATTAGAACTGAACTTGGATACTGATAACGACCAGATATGTAAAAGAAAGGTGAAGTGGCCATGGCCCATTATCACCCAGGCCATGCCCCCTTCATCACTGCCTAATGAGAAAGAAGGTCTTTCATAAGTAGAACTGTAAACTGAGATCAATTGTTCCCGTAAGTTAAATAGTGGAATCACTCAGTCTTGGTTTATTATGGACCATAGTTAAAGAGATATGGTCAGAAGCGCCCAGACTTTCCCCACAAGTTATAATTAGATTTAGATGCTGGCATCATCTAAAGTTTTGCACCCTCAGAAAGTTGACACATTTACCCCACCGACCTTTACTGGGTCAAGTGCCCAGATTGGCTGTAGGGGATTCAAATTCCAATTTAGCTCTGACTTTAACATAATACACTGTACCATGTGTCGGCACACTCATACGTACTGTATACTCTCCACATGAGGCCTCCTAGTGAATATAAATATCCATTAACCCCAGCATATCTCAGACTATTACTGGATACTGGTTAGGCGAGCAGGTATTCCTACCTTATGGGGTAGTTGACCCAGGAACGTTGGGAGCCAATAAAGGGCTGGGATATGGACTGATGATAAGATAGAAATTTTACCTCCTGGGGGACACCTGGCTGGGTCAGTCAGTAGCGCATGCAGTTCTTGATCTTGGGGTCATAGGTTCAAGCCCCACATTGGGTGTAGAGCTTAACCTTAAAAAAAAAATGTTATGTATGTTGAGATAAAAATTTATTACAAGAGAATCCTGTAATATCATGGAATTAGAAAAAAACAATTTCCCTTTTTTTAAAAAAAGATTTTATTTATTTATTTGACAGAGAGAGACACGGTGAGAGAGGGAACACAAGCAGGAGGAGTGGGAGAGGGAGAAGCAGGCCTCCCGCCGAGCAGGGAGCCCAATGCGGGGCTCGATCCCAGGACCCTGGGATCACGACTGGAGCTGAAGGCAGACGCTTAACGACTGAGCCATCCAGGCACCCCAAACAATTTGCCTTTTATTATTTTTATTTATTTATTTATTTATTTATTTATTTATTTATTTATTTATTTATTT
>NW_023270451.1:22601646-22646804 GCF_011800145.1 Mirounga leonina
TTTATTTATTTATTTATTTATTTATTTATTTATTTATTTATTTATTTTAAAGATTTTATTTATTTGACAGAGAGAGACACAGCAAGAGAAGGAACACAAGCAGGGGGAGTGGGAGAGGGAGAAGCAGGCTTCCCGCGGAGCAGGGAGCCCGATGTGGGGCTCGATCCCAGGACCCTGGGACCATGACCTGAGCCGAAAGCAGACGTGTAACGACTGAGCCACCCAGGCACCCCAGCAATTTGCCTTTTAATGGGAATTCCAGGTCCAGACAACGAAAACACCTGGGCAGACCAAATGCCTGCAGTTTTCTGGCCTTCTTTGCCTTCCTGCCCTTGTGCTCCGGTTAACACAATGCCACCAATGGGAGGTTCTCTGTGGAAATCTCCAGGAAGTTTTAAACATGTATGAAACATCTATAAAAATACTAAGCGAATAGGCAAAAACTCGGTAGGTGGTATACTAATAACTGCAGTTTGGAAAGCTGTCCCATATGTGATAAAGTAATTAAAAAATACAACAGACCTTAAAAAATATGAGTTGTCATTATTCTTTGAATGGTGTTTAATAAGCGGTGGCTTTGTCTTTATTAATAAGCAACATGATACAGAGCAACGTCACTGTTACCCAAGAGACAATAAAACTTTATTAGCACAGAGCAAGGTACCTGAAAATGGCTTGTAATAGGCCTTCAAATAAAATCCGTGACATACTAGGCTAGTGAATATAGAATTTGATTAAAATACCTTCATGATTTGAGCAAACCTGAATTCCCATGAAAATGTACTCTACTAAGGCCCCAGATTCTTTTAAAATTAAACCACCAAGGCAATTTAACTGAAGAGAGTTCCATTTGCTTGCATTCTTTGATACTTGTTTTGGTTCTCATTTTCCTTTGAGAAGAAAACTGTCAAGCAGCAAATTGACAGGGGCAATTATGTATGCCTTGAAGACAGAAGAGGTGCTCCTTTGCACTGCTGACCAAGGTGCTTGGAGTTAGGGGAATTAATTAGGTGATTTTTTACGGTGAGTGGAGCATCCCATTTAGGATTTTGTTACTGTACAGATTCAAAAACCTTTTAAAGTCTTTTAAAAGACTCAAATTCTCTTACCCTTTGTTTTTATGAAAAGCACATGACGGTTAACATTTGAGAGGGTGTGAGAAGGGAATTGAGAAACCCAACTTTCCCCATCTCCTGTGTGTTGATGTGAGAGAGACCAGAAATGTCCTTTGCAGGTTCTTCTTGCTCCTACAAATAGAAGCAGTTCAGCTTATAGGTGGGTGAGGTTTTTTTTCCCCCGCCCCACTTCGAGTTATAACTGTTGTAGTATAATTATAAAACTATACGTCCCACCCGCCCCCCTTTCTTTTGCTTCTATCAGAGCCACTGAATGTCTTAAAGAAAAATCCCCACAGTGGGCTTTGCTGTCACAGAGCCCTTGTATCTGTGTTTCTCCATTTGTGGAAGGGGGAGTGTTGCTTGGTAGCAGTGACGGCTGTGGGTGTTGAAGGCAGATGGGGGACTGCTGGGCTGCAGCTGCAGTCTTGCAAGTATTGTTAAAATAAATTTCCATTGCAAATTGAGTGGTCAGATAGAGTGTCGTTATGATGAAGCAGAGTTGGAAGTCTAATGTGAAAACAAAACTTTTTATCTGAGCCATGGAAACATCCATCCTGAGTAGTGTCAGTGAGGTTTCGTAGTAGAAAACCTGTGGGTTGTGACCTTAAGAGGCCTCTAGGGAGTGATTGGGAAAAGTGTCACTAATACAATATTTTGATGAAACAGAAAGCAATTCCATTATTTATTCCAACCTTGAAATATATGCTTCACTCAGTTAAAGGTACATTTAACCTGTATTTGCTAATTCACCACAGATTTTCATGTGTACATAAAGTTTGGTTGTGACAAAATTGAATATTCAAAGTTACTTGGGCCTGCCATAGACACTATAATCATAGTTTTCATAAAAACTATAATGGAGGGGCACCTGGATGGCACAGTCGGCTGAGTGTCCGACTCTTGAATTTGGCTCAGGTCATGATCTCACAGTCCTGAGTTAAGAGCCCTGAGTCAGACTCCATGGTGAGCATGGAGTCTGCTTAAGATTCTGTTCTCCCTCTTCTCCCTCTGCCCCTCCCCTCACGCACACGCATGGGCACGCTCTCTCTCTCTCTCAAAAACAAAACAAAACAAAAAACTACAAAGGAGCCAAATGAATAAACGGATGGTTGTTATCAGAAGAGTTGTGGGAACTTACGGAGAGTTGTCTTCTAGTGTGGTTGAGTTTGATGTATATTTATAATGAAATACATTATTATTTTATCATAAATTATATTCTTATTTTCCCTTTTATTTTAATTAGGCATAATATTTATTTTAAAATTATATGTGGGGTAATTTTTATCATGTGAGTTCATTTCAAGACAGTAAAGAGGGCATTACAAAATTTTGTATAAAAAGGAGGACTCTTGTGATCTACTTGGTAATAGTTAACTTGGACTTCTTAAATTGTTTACCTTTATACATTCAACAGAATTTCTTTTATCTTTTAAAGTAAAGTCTGTTATTATTATTTGTTATTATTTTTTATTTTTATAAAGTGGCTGCAAACACAGTATTAGTTAATACTGAATCATTGCTCCTAGGGAAAATAGTTCCTGCGAGCCTCTGGTCACAAAATTTTCATCAGTCAATCAATATATAACTTATCTTATGTGCATTTCTGCTTAAAGATGCCTTATTTAATATTGTTGCTTCCTTGATACTGAATTCGCAGCCAATGCTAGGAAGTTTTTTACAAGTACATTAATGGAGATGAAGATCGCTTTCAATGGGCTAATTTGGAGACCTGACTCGGTTGAGGCAAGAATCAGTGACCTTGAGTTTGGATCAGTAGAAATTACCAAAACCCAAAACTAAACAGAAAAAGAGAGTGGATAAAATAGAGAGCAAAGTTTCAAAGACTTCTTGAAAAATACCAATAGTCTGATGTATGTGTGATGGGAATGTAGAAGAAGAGTATAGAGTAAGAAAAAATATTTGAAGAGATAATGGCCAGAACTTTCCAAAATTAACAAAATATATTAAATTATGGTTTCAAGAAGCTCAGACATTCCCATGTAGGATAAATATTAAGAAAATCCACCTAGGCACATTGTATTCAAATTGTGAAAAAATGAAAGGGTAAATGAAAAAATTGAAGGTGGAAGAAAAGATACATGACAGATCTAGCAACAAAGTTAAGAATTTCAGCAGAGCTTCTATCAGAAAGTATGCAAAATATAAGATAGGGTGTAAAACTTTTAAAATACTAGACAGAATACAACCTGTCAACCCAAAATTCTATACTCACTAAAAGTAGCTTTCAAAAATAAAGGTGAAAAAGCTTTTTAAGAAAAGTAAAAACAGAGAATTCATTACCAGCAGACCTGTGCTGTAATGTGTTAAAAGAAGTCTTTCAAACACAAGGAACATGATACCAGACAGGAACTCGGACCCACATAAAAAAAATGAAGAGCCATTGAGAATATAAAAAACTGAGAGACTCAGGTACTTCTAGGGATTGGAGTGTGCAGTGCCATCAGATCAGGAGATTTATTTGAAGGTATGAAAGAGGAATAGATCTTCTTCCTAACAGTGCAACCAGGCACTTATTTTCTACTCTTCCTTTTCACCACTGGAAGAAAATAAGAGTCTTACTACCTAAAGAATTTGAGGAAAACCAGATATGCGCATACTGAATAATAAGATTACAAATCCTTCCCTCATGTTGTTCCCAACAGGAGGAGGATTTCTCTCTGAGAAACTTTCCAATCCAGAGGAAAATTCTAGCTGATATTTGGAAACAGGCAATTAGACAGCTGTGTTTTCACTTTATTAACCCACCTTTAGAGCACATTTCAGTCGGCTTTATGGAAATGTACTGTTTAAGACTGAATTGTGTCCCTTCCCCCCAAATTCATATGTTGAAGCCCTAACCCCCAGTGCTTCAGAATTTGACGCTCTTTATTTATTTATTTATTTATTTATTTATTTATTTTTATTTATTTATTTGAGAGAGAGAGAGACAGCACGAGCAGGGGGAAGGGCAGTGAGAGAGGGAGAAACCGACTCCCCTCTGAGCAGGGAGCCCAACATGGGGCTCAATGCCAGGACCCCTAGATCATGACCTGAGTCGAAGGCAGACACTTAACCAACTGAACTACCCAGGTGCCCCACAGAATTTGACTCTATATAGAGATAAAGTCTTTTAAGAGGTGATTCAGTTAAAATGAGGCCATTAAGTTGGTTCCTAATCTAACCTGACTGGTATCCTTATAATAAAAGGAAATTTGGACAAAAGAGGTAACCAAGTATGCGCATGTGTGCATGTGTGCACTCACACAAACACACACACACACAGATAAGATCTTGTGAGGACACAGACAGAAGGTGGCTGTGTATAAGCCAAGGAGAGAGGCCTTAGAAGAAACCAAACCAGCCAACACTTTGATCTTGGACTAGCATCCAGAACTGTGAGAAAATAAATTTCTCTTGTTTAAGTCACCAGTCTAAGAATGTAGAGCTAGACATCAAAGATAGATAATCAATCAGACAAGCAAATAATGGGAGAAGAGAGTGGAGATAATGCAGAAAGGAGAAGGAAATATTGTAAAAATATGATAAGTAATGTAAGAGAAGACATTGTATCTATGAAACAAGAATAAGATGTTCTAATACTCAGAGTACAAGGAGGAGCTTTTGGACAGTAAAAATGGTGGAGGGTATTTTAAAATTCAATGAGTTTTTGAAGATAGGGTTGAGGAAATCTCCAAAAAAGTGGAAGAAGTAGATTATGGAAGATAGGAGGCAAAAATAGAAGATAATCCAGGAGGTCCAACATCCAACTAATAGGAGTTCAGAAAATTAGAGAACAGTGGGTAAGGAAGGAGAAATTATCAAATAAATAATACAAGGAAATTTTCCTAGAATTAAAACATGTGAATGTTAAGACAGAAAGGTTTATCAAGTGCAGTAAAGAAAAAGTTTCAACAAGGCATATCATTGTGAAATTCTAAAGCACCAGAAATAAAAAGAAGAACTTGGAAACTTTTGGGAGGAAGAAAACCACATCAATGGTTTGGAAATTTGGATAGTATCAAATTTCTCAGCTATAACAAGGAAAGGTCAAAACATAATAGAGCAGTGTCTTAAAAATCCTGAGGGAAAATAATTTCCATCTTAGAATTCTACACCAAAACTGTTAGTCACATGTGTGAACAGAATAAAGGTATTTTCATACATGCAGTGTTTTAAACATATTTATCCTCTGCCCTTTTTGAGGAAGCTACTGGAGCTGTGTACCACAAAACTGAGAGAATTAGTATAGAAGAAGGAATATATGGAATCCAGGAATGGGATTCAGCAGAGAGAGGTAAAGAGAATTCCTAGAATGATAGTGAAGTTTAAGAAAGTAGTTGGCTAAATGCCTACAGAGTGTACAGTCAAGTTTAGAAGATTTTAGGCGTGTGTCTAAGGAAAACAATCAAGCATGAAACGTATATTATTTGATGTGTTGCACTCGAGTAAGGGAAGTTTACATTTCTTTTGGAATGTCTGGTGCTAATTGGTTAAAAATACACAAGAAAGTTATCCAAAAAGCAAAAGCAATGATTAACTTTAGACTTAACACAAAAAAATAAATGGTAGTGATATACACAAAGTAACTCAGGCATAAACAGCTTCTAAATAACAACAACAACAACAACAATAATAATAAATACTGAATATTGATTTTGGCCAACATGTGAGGAGTGGTATATGTGTGTGTGTGTAATGTTCGAAAAGGAGGTGGGAAAGGGTCAGGAATCAAGAGTGTGGAGAAGTGGGGGAGAGGATTACTCTGTTATAAGCCAAACCTAATAGTAATAGTTGGCTTTACAAGAAAATATTTCATTATAAGAATAATTATTGTAGAAAATAAATAATATGAGCAAGAAGGAAATAAAATTTTTTAGCTCTATTACTCAGCTCTCATTACTATTACAGCTTGAAAGTAGATTTTTGGGCTATTTTAACTTTAAAACATTTATTTTTATTTTTTAAAGGATGATATTTTATTTACTTTGTTATCATCTTTCCCCTACCTTACCAATATATTTTACATAGCAGTGCATTTCATTAAATATTATTCTGCAGTATAATTTTATGGCTGCAAACTCTTATATGGGTGAACTATAATTTCATGTTTAAGTGAATTAATCTTATTAATTAGATTTATTATAAAAGAAATATGAATATTTATGTTAAAACCATAATGTATTAACTAACTCTTATATCATTTAGGTGTTTTTAGGAGAAACTGTTCCTTTTATTTTATATTTTAAAAAATATTTGTATATTATACACAATTTTTGCCTTGTTAAAAAGAAAATATATTGTTAATCATTTTGATATTTCAGGGTTCATATTATGAAATAACACTGTTTTAATTATAGATACATATAAAGATACAGGCATATGTAAAATATAAAATTGAGTTTGGATTTGACTTTCTTTAAACATTTTCAGTATATGTATTTCAATGGCAGGTTTACCTCAAAACTTGAATTTTTTTTTTCTCAATGAGAAAATGACCGAATTCTTCCAAAATAATTGAAGCCATTTTCTGTGTTTGACTTTGAACAGAATCTTGTTTACCAGGAACATTTGAAATTTCATTTAAAAATGATTACAAGGTGGAAAGATCTATGAAATATGTATATCCTTATGTTATATGTTCTCATATAATTTCTTATCTATTTTAGGTCAAAATATGAACAGTACTGTATTCGTTGGGATTAATTAAAGAGATAACTTGGAGGGTAAAGACAAAATGTCTAAAAATATTCTTAAATCCTACCCTGACTTAGGTATTAACCATTGAAATTATAGATAAACAGAATATCATTGCCATCTTTATGAAAGCTCCTGAAATGGTCTTCTGCCAAAACTACAAAGACATCTTCCCAAATAATTTCTTCCTTCTTCAGAGCCTGTTTTCTGTGAAAAGTAGTAAAATAGAAGCTATCATTAAAAGTTTTAAGGATGTCATAATTAACCCTGTCTAAATACTTTTTCTAAAGCTTATTAGTACACTTCTTGTTTGGAGGGTCTTTTTTTTTTTTTAAAGATTTTATTTATTTATTTGACAGAGAGAAAGAGAGTGTAAGCACAAGCAGGGGGAGTGGCAGGCAGAGGGAGAGGGAGAAGCAGTCTCCCCACTGAGCAGAGAAGAGAGCCCGACGTGGGGCTCCATCCCAGGACCCTGGGATCATGACCTGAGCGCAAGGCTGACGGTTAACCCCCTGGAGGGCTTTAATATGAAAGCAATCCCAATAGTCAGCCCGTGTGACTCTTAAGCCAGTTTTGAGGGCTGAATGGGCTTAAGGTGCATATCTAGTATTTTCTGCATTTATTTTGTTGTTTCTTTCCACCATTGCCCAGAATCTCGTAATAATAGTGGTGAGTTAAGTGAGCTGTAACATACATAGGCTAGGCAGGAGGACATGGATATACTTACCAGGAGATTTTGATACCTCTACTCAAGTAAAAAACAAACAAAACTAAACTAAAAACATAAACCCAGGATTATCAGGATTTCCAAGGATTATCAGGATTGTCAAGTTAGAAATTCATGAACATCACCAAAACCACACTTGGTCACAATTGTAAAACTGTTCCAAAAAATACACTGGAATCAGGAACTATTTGAAAATGCAGCTTAGTTCTGATGCCTCTTCTCAACCTTCACATGGTTATTTTTTTTAATCTGTAAAATTTTATATCTTCTAAGGTAAAATTATGTCATTTCTGGAAGCCTACACATAAATGTCATCACATGAAACTACTTCTACAAATCACATGGCAGATAACTTAATTGGGTGCATCATCTTTTGGTGGCACCAGTTTCACAGGGAAATGTAAGCCCTGTTTTTAGTGGATAAGGGGAGGGCAGAGAACTCTTCCCTCACTGTTGATTCTCAGTTGCCTTCAGTTCTAAAAATCCTTATGCCCACGTGGCATATTTTGGCATATCCTGAACCCCTTCAACCCTCTGTCGCATAGTACATGGTGTAGTTTTCTTTAATACAGAAATCTTTTAATCACCTCCAGCGAAATCTTGGTTGACGATTAACATGATGTATGGAAAGTGTTTTGGATACTAGTTCAACACTTAGTTACATACAAGGTCTGCTTGTGTAAATACATCTCAAATTCAGTAACAGTTTATTTTTATGGATCCTGATAGATCTCAAATTAAAGAAAATTGAAATGTTGTAAGTGAAAGCATGTATCTCTGTACTTGGTATATAGTACTGTTTTATTTATTGTTGTTACTTCCTCTTTACTAATAAAAAATTAATCATGCCCTGTTAATCTTAGTACCTTGAGATTTCTAGATATTTAGTTTTCCTCTAGTTTTGAAATACAAATATTAAAATTGCCTGATTAGGAAGACTAGTGGATAAGGTAGATAAAATGTTGATTCTTTTTTAAAAAAAATCACATTTTCCAAACAGTTCAGAAAAGTATAAAGCAAAAAGTAAATGTTTTGTAAAGTCTCATTTTCCAGAAGAACTACCAATAAATTTCCTTTGTATCCTTTAATAAATTTTATATGCATATGTAAATACATATATATGTACATACTTTTTCATTACAGAAGCATGTGCACACTCACACACAGTATTTGGCAACCTAACTTTTACCTTAAGACGTATTGTAATACTAGTCATTGTGTTTGAAAGCATAGTATCTCAGCCTATAGTGCTGGAGACTGAACCCCAGTTCCAGCATTTACTATCTGTGACAACTTGGGCAAGTTATTTAACATCTTAGTGTCTCACTTTCCTTATGCTTTTTAAAATGGTGGACAATCTGTCTCATAGAATTGATGTGAGCATTTAATAAGTTAATTATGAAAAAGCACTTTACTCTTGCTGTAATTTTCAGATTATCCTGTTTTAATATTCCTATAATTTATTACCCCCATTATGGGCCATTGAACTGTTTACCCAATCTACATTATTGAAACAGTGCTACACGGACTGCTTTTTTCTTAATGATTTTGCCCACTTGTAGTGTAAATATGTAGGATAAAGTCCTAGGGGCATAATTCCTGTGCCAAAAACTGCATATTTTAAATTTCCTTGCATTGCTAAATTGTCCTTCAGATTGTATGAGATTGCTTTTCTCCTCCTGTCTTCTCCAATATGAGACATTACCGATTTTTCAATTTTTAAAGTTTTTTTTTTTTTTTTTTAGAGAGAGCGAGAGCATGGGCGTGTTGGGGGGGGCGAGGTCAGAGGGAGAGGGAGAATCTTGAGCAGACTCCATGCTGAGATGGAGCACCACACGGGGCTTGATCTCGACTCTGAGATCATGACCTGAGCTGAAATCAAGAATCAGATGACCCACTGACTGAGCTATCCAGGCGCCCTTGATTTTTCAATTTTTGATGATGTAATTAGTGATGCTCATTTTTATTTTAATTTCTATTTTTTTTTTTTAAGATTTTATTTATTTATTTGACAGAGAGAGACACAGTGAGAGAGGGAACACCAGCAGGGGGAGTGGGAGAGAGAGAAGCAGGCTTCCCGCTGAGCAGGGAGCCCAATGCGGGGCTCGATCCCAGGACCCCGGGATCATGACCTGAGCCGAAGGCAGACGCTTAACGACTGAGCCACCCAGGCGCCCCTTAATTTCTATTTAAATATAAGTAGACTTGAACAACTATTCATACTTTTGAGACATTTGTATTATTTTCCTTGAAGTATATGTCTATGTAATTGACTCATTTTTCTATTGGTTCATCAATGTTTTCTATATTGTTTTTGTAAGAATGCTTTGTCTTATAAAGGAAATAACCATTTGTCAGCCCATTTGTGCTATAAATAATTTTTTTCTTTTATTATTGAATTTAGAGTAGTATGTTTGTATTCTCTTTTCTTTTTTGGCCATAATTTAATTTTTATTTATTCAGATTTACACATTTTTATTTTATTATTGCCTCTGAGTGCTATATCACTTTTCTAAAGGTCTTTCCCAGAATAGGATTACATTTAAAATGATTTATTAATCTATTCCTTTAGTGCTTTTGTAATTTTATTTTTACCTTTAAATCTTTGATTTGTTGCAAACTTACTGTGATATAAGAAGTGAAATAAGGATCTAGCTTTGTTTTTTTTCCCATATGGTTGTTAATGTTTTACCAATACCATTTATTGAACAATCCTATCTTCCCTTCACTAGTTTGAAGTATTATATTTCTCCTAAAGTTTCGTGTGTGTGTGTGTGTGTGTGTGTTTGAGTTGGATCTTTCTGGACTCTATTTTGTTTCATCAATCTGTCAGTCTACACTAGTAATAAGCAATCTTAATTATTGTATATTTGTAATACCTTAAAATTTCTCTTATATCCAGCTATCCTACCCCAACACTATCTTTATCCAGAAATTTCTAGTTCATTCTTCCTGATGAAATTAAACGTCTTTGTCATATTTAAAAATAAAAGTACCGTAATATATATAGGTTATTTTAAGTGAGAATCCATTGAGTTTATAAGTTCAGTGGGACTTAATATTAAGTGGGACTTAATTTTTGAGATGACCATGAATAGGATATTTTCTTTCATTAGATTTTTTGTCATTATTGTTTATATATGAGAAAGCTTTCAGTTTATGTATATTACCTTTATGATCAGACTCCTTACTTAATTATAATGCTGCTAATATTTTCCAGTTGATTTTGTTTTTGTTTTAGTTATATCATTTGCAAACTATAGTGATGTCTCTTTCCTTTCAATATTTATGCCGTTATTCCAATGTTTATACCTTTTATTTCTTTTTCTTGTCTCATTTCACTGGATTTTTTCCAAAAACTGCCATTTAGTTTCAACATTTTTGAGTGACTTTGTTCTAAATGAGCTTTTTGTGTAACTATATAGTTGGCTTTAGTTTTTAGCCCATTCTGAAATTCTTACTTATTTAAATGACTGACTGCTCAGTAAGTAAGCAGTTATTGTTAGGACAAAGATGTTTGGCCTTAATTTTGCCAGCTTACTTTGTTAACAGTTTTTGTTTCCAGTGCTTCCTTTGTTTTCTGGTTTTTGTTTTAGGATGTACATTTTTCTTATTTCTTATTTACACTTCATAGTGATCTTTAAAAATTTAAATTATGTAATATGTAATTACTTTTTAATCAGGTAGAGACTATCTGTTATTGAATGTGAGAGTATTACTATACTTTGAAAGGGGTCAGATTATGCCCCCCCAAAATATGTCACTTTGGCATAAGGATTTTTTTTTTTAAGATTTTATTTATTTATTTGAGAGAGAGAGAATGAGACAGAGAGCATGAGAGGGAAGAGGGCAGAGGGAGAAGCAGACCCCTTGCCGAGCAGGGAGCCCGATGTGGGACTCGATCCCGGGACTCCAGGATCATGACCTGAGCCGAAGGCAGTCGCTTAACTAACTGAGCCACCCAGGCGCCCCGGCATAAGGATTATTTTTATGCTAAAGGCAACTGAGAAACAGCAGATATTGGGGGAACTCTCTGCCTTCCCCCCTTTCAGCCTAAAAACAGAGCATAAATTTTCCTTTGAAAAGTGAAATGAACATCCTTTTGTAAATGCGCCCCCTTTCCTGTACCAAGAAGAGGAGAACAGTTCTTATCACAGAAGAGGATTTGAGTTTGGATAGCAAACCTCACTAAACAGAACTTATCTATCATACATTTCCTAGTCATCATCACCTGTAGGAGCACAACCCCCTCCCCCTTCTTATGTTTAGTCACTTCTCCACAATTTATTGCTTTTTCCTAAAATGGTTTATAAGCCCCCAGGTTGAAAATCTTTTTGGATTTTCACTGCCGTTCTGTGAATTCCCTGTGCATTTAAAGAGATAAAAAACAAAATTATATGCCTTTTCTCCTGTTAATATGTCTTCTGTCCGTTTAATTTGTAGTCCCCAACTCAAGAACCTAAGAGAGTAGAGAAAAAACTTTTCGTCTCCCACAACTTCCATTTCCTTTTTCCTTGATTTCCCCCTCATCTTTTTAATTTTTATTTGCTGCATTAAAAGATAATTTTCAGAAAATGGTAAAATCATTTTTTATACAGATTTAAGAATGTACATGTTTTAAAGAATTTAAGTTGATCATGTTCGGGAACCAAGTAACAGTTTCCGAGGAAGTCAAAACAGCACAGATTTATGTGAGGTAAAGAAATACTGAATGACTTGCAAATGGAAGCAAAGCTGGTTTTCTACAGGGGGTTAGGAAGTCAATTTAAAAACTGCCAGATCAAAATTTACATATCTATCACTTAAACATAATTTACAGAGAATTGCAAAATAGCTGAAAGCCAATAACAGAACTAGAACTCATTAACCCAGAAGGTTAATTATGCTATGTAAAATGCATAATTTCCATTGAAACACAAAATTTTTATTTTGGACTTACATAGAACATGTTTATGACATTTATCTTATATATTATTATGTAATTTCAAGCACTGTTTAGCCTTCATTCTCTATATCAAGGGTTAAGAAAAATTTTCTTTAAAGGGCCAGATAGCAAGTATTTTAGGTTATGTGGGACACACACACACACACACACATATATATATTCTGTGTCTTATTATTTTTATTTTCTTCTACAACCCTTTACAAATTAAAAACCATTATTAGCTTGTGAGTTGTACAGAAACAGGCTGTGGGTCGTATTTTGCTGACCTCTACTGTGTGCAGATGATTAGAAGTTCGTACCAGTCTTCTCATACCACCAATTTCTAATGCTTGAGATCTTTGTTTTAATAAATCTCTTGGCTGACTGGTATTCATTATCAAGTATGCATAAGCACAAGCACATTTTTCCTGAGAAAGCTCATTAGTGCAATGTAGTTATTTTCCATTAGTCTCTGCATGTTCCTCAATGCTTTTATGTGGATTAGTGGCGCACCAGGGGCAGGGCAGTGGGAGTGATGTGCCCTGGGTACAGGCTATGCAGAGTTGCTTTGTCTACAGAAGGCTTTAAAATAATAATAAGATTGAATAAAAGTTGGTCTATCCAAGTTCATTTCAAGAGTAAATTCAACTTCTGCTTCCATTCATGATATACTAACAAAGTTTGCGTTTACCCTCCTCCTTGAGAACAGAAAAAAATGGACAATTTGTAGGAAACAATGGCAGTGAAGACCAGTGATCCTTGAGAGATGGGAACAAAACAGCCCAGCTTCACTTGAGAAAAATGACCAGACCATGGTGCAGTTAAGTGGAATGTAGGCAGAGCTTGTCCCTATCACTGAGGTGAAGTGACAGAGCTGAGGGTCCAGGGAAGCTAAGATAGCTAGAGTTTACAGGGCAGAGTACTGATGAAGAAATTGCTGCACAGGGAGAGAACTCTAGAGATCTCCAGAGGCTCTTGTGCAAAGATTGAGTTGAATACTGATCAGTGCGTGCTTGTGAGAGAGCTAGCCAAGGTAGAATTAGAGGGAACAATGCCCAGATGTCACATCCTGTGTTGAATCGTGCTTATTCTCAGCAGCTAGAGTGGAAAACCTCTGAATTCTGTAGGTATTGGTTTAGAGAATCAAAGAAAGGGTCTCTCCTCCTTAGAGGATAAAAAATAAAAAAATTAAAAATTAAACCTAGACTAAATAGAACCCATTCCTTCTTAACAAACCTTAAAATCAAGACCTGAATGGATTGGTTTTCAAATAACTTAATCATATTCCAGAAAAAAACTCAAGAATATTTGTGGAAATACAAAAATATCCAGCACCCAAGAACCTGATTCACAGTATCTGGCATTCAATTAGAAATTTCCAAGCATACAAAAAGAAGCAGGAAAAAAAAAAAAAAAAAAAAACAAGGAGAAAAACAAAACAAAACAAAACTCACTCTGAAATGACGCAAATGGTAGAATTAGTGCACAAGTATATTAAAATAGTTGTTTGGACTGTGTTCCCTATGTTTGAGATGCTACAGAGAAGATTGAAAGTATGAGGTAGTGACATGGAAGTTATAAAAAAAAGATGCATAGTAAACTTCTAGAGACAAGCAATGTAATCTTTGAGATGGAGAATGTACTGGGTGGATTTAACTGCACATTAGCTAGTTGACAAGTAAAAATGAGTGAAATTGAAGACAGAGCAATAGAAACTCTCCAAAATGAAACTCACAGAAAAAAGACTGGGGGAAAAAACCTCTGAAAGGTGCATCAGTAAACTGAAAACAACTTTAGTGGCCAAATATATGTGTAGTGACATCAGTCACTGGCAAAAATGGTCAGAATCAACTTTTTCAGAAACTAGCAAAAGGAAATAAACCAAAGGCTTGCAGCAATCATAAAAGCATTTAATCAAGGAAAGCAACTGAATCTTGGTAAGAATAGCAAGCTTTGTGGCGTTTTAACTTGCTCTCTTACCGCCCCCCCTTCCCCAAACCTCCCACCTCCATGGTGGCCTTGAAATCCACGACCCTGGCCACCACTGGAGGGGGTGTATGGTGTTGGAGCTCTTTTGCAACACTATTTCCACAGAATTGTCATTATTTGACCTGTCCAGTCATCCTCTGGAAGACACTGCTCATGAAGATTTTCTTGATTTGTCCTGACTCAGGGCTCTTTGAGTGCAAACAGTCTTTTATTTTATTTTATGATTTTAAGCAGGGGCAGGGAGGGAATATTTGTTACAAACAAATGATTGTTAAACATTCCTGGGCCTGAAGTGTTGGGTATCATAGGAACGAACAGTAGGCTAACCAAAAAGGAAAACCTGGGGAATAAGTGGTTCACAGGGGACTTTGAAGAAGCTCTGACATAATCCAGGGAATCTAGAAGCCTGTGCAAAGATGTAGAGCAGTGAACGTGCTCAGGAAACCCCTATGAGGACCCTTTTCTCTTACCTGTGGCCGACCTTCAGGCTCTGTGCAAGCTGGAAGGGAAGGCTAAGGTAGAGTTGTCTGCTGCCTGGTGGGTGTTGAAGGTGTGCTCTAACACACACTGCTGCTAAGACTGGGAGATTTACTGGTCCCAGGCGGTTAAAGAAATCTTGTCTAAATTATTAGCTGTGCATTTTTTTTTGGCACTGACAGTGCTGAGCATCAGGAACCAAAAGACCAAGAGTGCCACCTACTCCTGGTATCGCGGTACAGAGCTCTCCCTGGCATCAGGCGGTAAGCACACAAAGCATGCTTTACCCTAAACTAGGTGGTGCTGAGGGAAGAGGCCCTGCAGATAGCTGCATCTATTCATCAGCTAGACAGGTGAGAAGACTCAGAATGACATGTAGGGCAAGGACGGTTAAAAACCGGACATTTCATTTATTGAACATCAAAGAGTAGTACAACCGATACATGCTAAAAAACAGTTACCTACTTTAGTTATGTCATGATGTGCTTTTTAAAAAAACTGTTTGTAACCTTTTCTTCTTCCATCTGTGTGCTATTCTTACAGCTAAGTTCCAGGAGGAAAGTGCATTAGATTTGGCGACAGGCATGCCTAACTTGATGATCCAAAAGTACTACTTGACAGTTCTGCATAAATCTAACTTTTATAAAATGAAAAAAAAGTAATTAGCTGTGTACTAAGCCAACCAAACAGAGAATTCAGTGGACACGGAACACAACTGAGCCACTTGGGTGGCTCAGTTGGTTAAGCATTGGACTCTTGATTTCAGCTCAGGCCATGATCTTGGGGTCATGAGATCGAGCCGCACAAGAGGCTCTGTACTCAGTGGGGAGTCTGCTTGAGATTTTCTCTCTCTCCATCTCCCTCTGACCCTTCCCTTGTTTGTGTGCTCTCTCGCTCTCCAAAATAAATAAATAAATCGTAAAAAAAAAAGAAAAAAAGAATATATAGGCTTTTCAGAATTAGTTCAGAAAAGCCACTAACCATCAATTACAACCACCACCACAAGCAGTGGCAAGAACTGTATGTGTAAGTGGATTCAAAAACGAGGTGGGGAATGAAAAAATATTTGAAGAAATAATGCGGAATGTTTCCTAAATTTGCAAGTTTGATGAAAATGCTACGATCCAAGCATTCCAGAGAACTCAACTATAAGAAATATGAAGAGGGGCGCCTGGGTGGCTCAGTCGTTAAGCGTCTGCCTTCGGCTCAGGTCATGATCCCAGGGTCCTGGGATTGAGTCCCACATTGGGCTCCCTGCTCTGCGGGAAGCCTGCTTCTCCCTCTCCCACTCCCCCTGCTTGTGTTCCCTCTCTCTCTGTGTCTCTATCAAATAAATAAATAAAATCTTTAAAAAAAAATATGAAGAAAACTACGGTAAGGTGATGCATCATAATCAAAATGCTGCAAACCAGTGAGTGATAATAAAAATGTAAAAACAGCACAGGCAACAGGAACATATTACATATAAGGGAACAAGAAGAAAGATGGGCGGGCACTTGATATAATGAGCCCTGGGTGTTACATGCAAATGATGAATCACTAAATTCAACCCCAGAAATTAATAATACACTGTATGTTAACTAAATCGAATTTAAATAAAAAATTAAAGAAGAAGAAAGATGACAGTAGATTTCTTTTTTTCTTTTCTTTTCTTTTTTTTTAAAGATCTTATTTATTTATTTGAGAGAGAGAGAATGAGAGACAGAGAGCACAAGAGGGAAGAGGGTCAGAGGGAGAAGCAGACTCCCCGCCGAGCAGGGAGCCCTATGCGGGACTCGATCCCGGGACTCCAGGATCATGACCTGAGCCGAAGGCAGTCGCTTAACCAACTGAGCCACCCAGGCGCCCCGAAAGTAGATTTCTTTATGAGAAACAATAAAGCTAGAAAACAGCAGAGATATTTCAAGTCCTTAAGGAAAAATCTGCACACTTACGTAGCACGTATATGCCGCAGACATCACTGTATTAAAAGAGAAAGGAAAAACAGGTTATGTTCACCAGTGAGCTGACACTGTACTTAAGGCCCATTTTAAAAGAAAAGTCTAGGAAAAAGTTCTGGATGTTCAGAGTCAGATTGGACAGAGAAATGAGGCAGTTGTTACTAAATCTATGAAGGATGTATAGAGGGCAGAGAACAATTAAAAGGACAAAGCACTGTAGTGAAAACTTGGGAAAATAGGCTAAAATCACTACAGAATTATTTCCATCAAGTTTTTTTCTTTACTTATTTTTATTATAGAGCACTTTGAACATAATAGAAAATATATGGTATGATACCCACTACTCAATCTTGTAAAATTTTAATGTTTTACTATATTTCCTTGTATTTTTTATTTTAAAAATATAGAATATGACAGACTCACCATCCACAGTGTCCATCACTCTGTGTAAAACCATCTTGCAGTCCTTCCTAGGAGTCCTCATGTTCTGAATTTGGTGCTTTTAGTTACCAAGCATTTTTATTCTTCTAAAATATGTGTGTAAATATAGTATTTTTATTTTACGTGTTTAGGCTATACGTAAATGGTATCAAATAAAAGCACTCTTTGGTAACTTTTTTCTCAATTAAAAAATTTTGAAATTTGTCTTCATTAATTCATGAGCTATAGCCCCCCATGTATTCCACTGTGTGACTCTTCTGGAATTTATTCATTTTCTTGCTGTGGACATTGCAGTTACTTACAATTTATCACTCACACAGTGTTGCCACTGCATCCTTGTATGTATCTGCATATGCTCAGGAGCAGCAACTGCTTCTCTATGCTGGGTTTCTCTGTGGGGACTGGCCAGGTTATAGGAAATGTAACTTAGATACGAAAGTAATCTTTTCAGAGGGTATGCTGACTCTTCCGTCCTTCACCGGTTCCTGTTCCTCCACATTCTTACCAATATTTGGCCTATCTGGTGGATTTAAAATGGAACTCATTGTTTTAATTTATATTTTTCGGATTACTAGTAAAGTAGGATACCCTATGTGTTTGTTAGCTATGAAATTTTCTTTTTATGTGAGTTGTGTCTTCATATCTTCCCCCATTATTCTATTTGTTTGATTTTCATTTTTATTAACTATTTTGAGTTTTAGAAGTATATATTGAATACCAATTGATCGATGTGTTTTCCCAGTTTATAACATATTTTCATTCTGTGTATGGTATTTTAAAATATAGAAGTTTTGAATTTTAGTGTAGTCCTAATTACTAATATGCTGTTTCTTCTTTTTTCTATCATTTTTAGAAATCTTCTCATGTCATAAATATCTTTCTTTTGTATATTCATCTAAAAATTTAAGAGTTTGCTTTTCAGATTATGTCTTTAATCCACTTGGAATTTTTGGAATTTATTTTACATATGATATTAGATAAGGATAGAATTTAATGTATTTTTTTCCTTTCTTTTTCTTTTCTTTTTCATGTAAGTAACCAAATGTTTTCCCCAACTTTTTTTCTTCAAACAATCTTTTAAAATTTAGACTAGATAAGGACCTTGTCTTTTTACCAACTTATTACTGAAATGATAATATAGCCTGTGTTTGCTGTCTCAAGGCTGTGATGTATTTTCCTAGTGGTTTGGTTTTTAAAAAATAAATAAGGCTTAATTTTTCCTCCAAAAAAACTTGGAAGAGAGTTAGATTTGCCGACAACTTGCAAAGACAGTGCAGAGAATTTCTATGTGCTTCATACCCAGATCCCAGTTGTTAACATCTTTGTGAGGCTTCAAAGTGTAGTCAGAGCAGGTTGTCCTGTACAGTCCAGAGGTATAGAAAGGGCCCTTGTCTTTCCATAGCAAAAACATTACAGAAATTCACTTTACAGTTCTTGTCTTTTTATTTTTTTAATTTTTATTTTATTTTATTATTTTTTAAAGATTTTATTTATTCATTTGAGACAGAGATACAGAGAGAGAGAGAGAGATCATGAGCAGGGAGAGGCAGAGGGAGAGGGAGAAGCAGGCTCTCCGCTGAGCCAGGAGCCCGATGGGGGCTCGATCCCAGGACCCTGGGATCATGACCTGAGCCGAAGGCAGACGCTTAACCAGCTGAGCCACCCAGGTGCCCCTGGTTCTTGTCTTTTTAAAAGACAGGAGACATATTTTAAGGTGGTTCAAATCAGAATAGGGTGGTTGTGTCATAAATCTGGACACATACAAATACATGTTTTCAAGTATAATATTAAATATCTCTTGCGCTGCGTGTGAAACGGATTTGCAGTAATGTTCTTCAGACTGCATTCCACAGAGCCATCCAGATTGTACTGTACTAACTCGGTGGGAAGTGGGGGGGAAATGAGGAAGTTATGGGAATTTGGACATCTGGGGATCATGGAAAGCTTCAGACCTTAACAAAGTTTAGCGATTGCCGGATGTATTCTCTGCTTGCTGCTTTCAGGACAGGTATGGATCTGTTGATGCAGAGTCAGGCTCAAGAAACACTGGTGCTCGATATTTGTAAACGTTCCCTTAAGTGAAAGCCTATAGGGTTTGTTTGTTTGGGTATGTATTTTCTAAGTTGAAAGTTTCAAAGAGTTGTGGTGTAGCAAGGAATAGGCTTCTTGGTTCTAGCAGAAGTCTATCCTCTGTAAGCACCTGTGCCTCCTGCTAGGCAGCTCTGGGGCCAGTGGAATCTAAACTGTGATATTTGGCATTTCTTTCTTTTCTGTGTGGTCTCTTTGTTCTAATAATAATCTGTATTTTGGCTAAATAAGTTTGAAACCTTATATAATCATAGAGCATGTATGGGTTTTTTTTGGGGGGGGTGTAGATTTTCTTTCTCCCATCGCATACTGTACCTGAAATGATTTCTTCATGAACTACATTTGAGATATTTACAAATGTCAGCAATAAAGAGTAAGAATCCCAGACACACTATTCCTGTATGTTTTAATTAACTTTTTTTTTTTTTGTACTGGCCTTGATTCTGCTTTATCTGAGAAGGGATAACCTAATACTAGGTTATCTTTAATTAGTGAAAAAGGAACTTAACAGTAAACCAATAACAACAGTAATAATGACGAGAATAATGGTATTAAAAAAGTAACAGGAGTTAACCTAAAGTGTGTAATCCCATTTAGGACTGCAGAGAGCCCTATACTGTAATTCAGGAAAATACAATCTTGTAAAGATGAGCTATGGTTTCCTGAATGCCTTTGAGTGCCCCTCTCAGATTAGCCTTTTTTCATCCTTGTACATGCATATGAGCAGATTCTATCTTCATTTTCTTATTGTTGGAGACTTCCAGATCAATTTGCAGAGAGGTAGAAAATGCTTATTCTAGGTTACAATGGGAGGTGTGTTAGAATTCTGTAGATGGGAGGGATCTGTTGCCTAGAATCTGACATCTCCCGACGGCTAGAATCCAGGAATATGGAGAAGCTTCCTGATCTTGGCAGTGATTCTCAGTTGCATTCATTTGGAAATTAACAAAAGACCCAGCACATAGTACTACACTAGAAGGCTTTCAGGAAACAACTAGGACGTGTGGAATCATTTGGTAAAGATGGAAAATATGGGGGAAGAATTTTAGTCAGCTTGGTAAATGGTTTGTTTCAGCCTGTTGTCTTCAGTCAAAAGGATATTTGAATTATTCTGCAGCATTTACAGCTGTACAGTTTGTTGATATAAGAAGTCAATTGAGTATCATCAAGAGCCCTGTGTAGACCGTTCTAAATACTAGAATGGGAAGTAAAGGTTTCTCCTAAAACCTGCCCCAAATTTTGTTGTACTAGGCCAAGCATTTCTTTTGCTCACCCTTAGGCTTTTCTACTGCACTTCACTAATAAAATATACATACTAGTATTTGGAGACTCAAGAAGGCGCATATAATACATTTGAACTTTAGATCAAGAGCCATGAAAAGAACACCAAGGAAAATAGTGAACGTAACTTACAAAGTAGTTGATACTTTA
This sequence comes from Mirounga leonina, assembly GCF_011800145.1. NCBI lineage: Eukaryota > Metazoa > Chordata > Mammalia > Carnivora > Phocidae > Mirounga > Mirounga leonina. The sequence goes on from NW_023270451.1 coordinate 22,622,476, forward strand.
GACAAGTCAGTGAAATTCATGAAAATGCTATTTCAGTTCAGAAAAAAGAGTTTAGAATACAGGAGGGTCAAAGGTATAAAGCTGATCCATTATAAGGTTGACCAAATCATTGTCATTCTGCTTTATGAAGCCACCTAATACCCTTATTGTAGTTGTGCTGAAATATGAGTCTGCCTTCTGTAACATTTCCTCACCCCCTAAGACATAGAAGTAAACATAATCCAGATGTGAATGGATAGCACCAAGTTGTTTACTTTTGTCTCATTGAGAAATTGGTGGATGTGTTTCGGATTTCTCTTTCTCTAATCAAGTATGCCTTCAGTATTTATTTAAAGATAACTATTTTATTTCTTGAAATGTAACATTAATTAGAAGTTTTAGTCTCCTTACTCTAATTTTATTTCAAACTGTAAGTAAAATAAAATAAATTTCCTTTATTCATAGTGCCATTGAACCCCAAATATGGGCAGTCTGTGCTAGACATGGGCTATAATGCTTGAGGGATTCATAGTTTGATGGGAAAAGTGAAACATAATGAAATATTCATGGTAAAGGGATAGATGGCCTCATATATTTGTCTTTCTCGTGGAATATTACTCTTTAGGATGGTTATAGGTGTGCTATAACAATGTCCAAATAAATTTAGCCAATTTTGAGCTTTGTGGGGTTTTGTTGTTGTTGTTGTCATAATTGTTGTTTTGTAATCTCAGGTCTTATCAGCAGCTTTAATCTGATAATACTCACTGTGAATATAGTAATTGATTTTTTTTCCCGGGTGTATGAAGCCAGGAAATCCTTTTTTAGGTAAAAGCTGTGAACATTTCCTGGAACTGTGCTAAGGCCCCCGGGATGTAATATAGGGAAGACTGCAGAACTTGAGTGGAAGAAACTCCTACCCCTAACTTCAACTATGTCAGTCAGGAGAGTTCACAAATGAAGTCATGTGTACATTGAATCTTAAGAGTTTGCGTTGTTTGTAAGATGGATAAAGAGGATCATGAAAGGGAATTCTGGTCATTTTAAATAGTTTGAGATCTTGAGATTATTGGAGATACTGATAAAGAGTATGTCAGGGAGAGGATGAGAAGTGAGAATATTAAAAACTTGTAAGATCTGTTATATCATTGGAACTCTCTCTGGTGGCTTATAAGAAGACATTGGAGACTTTAAAAATGGAAACAAAAAATTTTGGGGGGGATCTTTAAGCAGAGCAGGGTTCTAATGAAATCCATGTTTTCAAAGAGTACTCTACTGACAATGTAGGGTGATTGATGGTACCTGAGTAGTATTGAGAATTGATATGCAATAGTCCATGTAATTTATCAATGAGAAGGGCATTTGTCTTTGGAAGAGAGGAAAGAAACTCAAGCTATTTAAGAGGATGGAATACACTAGACCTGGTCCTCTGATTTCTACTGTAAAAGAGACTTGAATGGATGGTGGTGCCCTTAGAAGAGCCTCCTTTCCCCCCACCCCAAAAGCATGGCATTCTGTACTATATGCTTTCTAACTTTAATTTCGGAAGTCTCACTGAAGTCTGTAAGTACTCAGAAAAAACACTTTAATTAGGGAACCTTAAAAGATAAAAGAGGACGAACTACAGCCATGATTTTCTTTTTTCTTTTTCTTTTTTGGAGGTTTAGAGGAGGAACTACACCCAACTTTTTTTTTTTGGGGGGGGAGGTTTAGTTTGAGGAGCCTAATGAATAGTGTTCCTCCTCTGTGATAAATTCTGAACTACCTGAGAGATAACCTGATAAAAGTTATAGCTGTGGACATGAGAGTATCCCCTGTTAATGACTGGATATGAGGGTGCAGTTTAGGTTTGTAGACCCGGTGGCCTTCCTGAATTCTGAACTCCAGAATTAGACTTACCCACTCAGTCCTGCTGGCACCAGAAAACAATGGGTCTCTCCACCCGAGAGAATTTTTAAGGGACAGCATTGAGGCGCAGACCAGAATGTGTGCTCTCTGCAGACAGCCTGCTCCCAAAGAGAAGAGCAGAGTTACACATGCCTAGTTTCTTACCCTAAAGTACCAGCGGGAGAAATGAATTATTCTTATTTGGGATGCTGTTGGTGAGTGAAGGGGCCTGGAGGCATACACTAATTGAAGTCCCTTCCCATGAAATAAAGCCAGGGGAAAGGTGGTTCTGTTTCTCCCAGATGGTCAGGGGCACCGTGAAGACTGGAAACCATTAATGGAACCATATTATGCTCCGTTGAAATAGCAGATTGATTGTAGGTATAGTTTTGGAATTTCAGAGCTGAAAGTGATCTTGGACCATTTTCTTCATGCACTCTGCTCATTTTTATAGATGAGGCAAATGTGGGCCCAAAAAGGTCAGCTTAAGATAACGCAAGTGGAAGAGCAGATCTTCCGAGTCACCATGTTGACACTATTTATAAATAGTAATTATAATGCATTGCTTTTTTAATAGAAAATTAAGTGAATTTCCTCATTACCCCCTTTTTTGTGCAGTAAAGCAAAATATTGGAAATATTAAAGATGATAAAACAAATTCATAATCCAGCTACTTAATTTTTTAAATTTTTATAATTTTTTAAAAGATTTTATTTATTAGAGAGAGAGCAAGCATGAGCAAGGGCAGAGGCAGAGGGAGAAGCAGAATCCCCACTGAGTAGAGAGCCTGATGTGGGGCTTGATTGCTTAACCTATTGAGCCACCCAGGTGCCCCAATAATCCAGCTACTTTAAAACATTTTTACATACTTTCTCTTCAAATGCTTTTCAGTGTGTGTGACTTAAAAGTGAAGAACACCCGCAACATTCAAATTGGAATTGTTCTCTGAGTCCTTTCACGTGAGGACTTATTTTGCCACTTGTGTTTTATATAGAGAACCATTCTGAAGGAATGCAAGGTACTACCAAGAATACTCTGTAACACATCTGGAAATTATTGTTCCAGCATCAGCCTTGGTTAACTGTGATCTTGGATGTGCTTGTCTGAAACTAAAATGAGAGATGAGCCCAGATATGGCAAACATGTGTTTTGTCCTTCTAACTGGATCAGTTAGCAGTGAGCACAATGAAGACGTGTGGAGGGTAAGGGACTCAGCTAGCATGACTCACCTGGTTAGTACACCCCAGGAAGGAGGGGGAGTGGCATCTGTGGCCTTTGTTTGCATGGGGATTTGGGCAGTTGCCAAGATCCTATCTGGCTCTAAAAATCCGTGATTGCGTACTTTAGAAGCTAATTTTTCTTCTGAATGAAACTGATTTCTAATTTTACTGAGTTTTAAGTGAAGTTGTATTTTTCAGACAGATGAGTATGCGATACCTATCTGTCTATAGATGTAGCTCAGGGGACCAGTACTTCTCTTTTCATGTGATGACAAAATCATTCCACAGAAACTTACACACACACAAAGGCATTATGAATCAAGCCCAGAAAACTTCAACTGAAGCATACTATTAGTTTTTTTGCTCAGCATGAGTGTGATTTTCCACTGAATAAACCCTCAGCCAGATGTCTGAAAGAAGGGAATGTACATTTGATTTTCTTGTAGCATATTTTCAGAATTAAAACCAGAGTATTCTAGTAATTAAGTTCTTTCGAATAGGAATTCAGATCTAGATCTTTGTTATTTTGTTTGTGGATCAAGGCTTTGGAAGTGTTTTAGTATTTATGGTCAAAACTCACAAATATTTTTTTTTGGTCAATGATCCGGTAACTATAAAACCATGGTTTCTACACTGCTTGACACATATATGCTTATTACATTAAAAAAAAAAAAAACCCGAACAGGATTGTATTTTGCATTTCAGATTTACAATAGGTCTTTTTGTTGCTTAGTGTCATCATTGCAAACATCAGTTATCACTATATAAATTAACACTGAAAGTGGTATTAAAATATACTTAAAATTAATATAAAGCCAGACAAACTTGTTTTTACAACAGTGTATGGAAAGACATGCCCATTGATCATTCAAGATTTGGTAATGAGTGTTTTTAAAATAACATTTATTATTTTTCATTTATTTATCAAAGCTCGATGTTTTTAAAAATCCAGAAAAATATAAAGAAAAGAAAATAATTTATAATCCTAGTTCTCAGAAATTATTATGTCTGTATACATAATGTGGATCATTCATATTCTATGTGTGGGTACACACACGTGCTTTTATAATCTCACATACCATACATTTGAACATCTTTTGTGTAGTTAAATAACTTTATAGAGCATGATTGTCATGATACATCTGTGAGAATCAGTGTGTTCCAGCTTATGGATATACCATTATTTATTCATCCTTCTTTTGGACATTTAGATTGCTTTGAATTTTTTTCCTTTTTAAAATAATGGTGTGATTGGTGTTTTACACCAATGATTTTATTAGATTAAATCCTTAGAATTCATTAGGTCAGTTGATTCTAAAGGTTTCAAGATCTTGAACATACTGCTCTTCAGAAAGCTATGCCAGTTTCCTTTCTCCACAGTGTATTAAATTGACAGTTGATCTATCCCATTGCCTGGTTTTAATTCCTCATTGATGAAAAATGACATCATTTGCATTTTTAAAAGATTTTATTTATTTATTTATTTGACAGAGAGAATGTCATTTGCATTTTTTTTAAGATTTTTTTTTAAAGATTCTATTTATTAGAGAGAGAGAGAGCACATGAGAGGGGGGAGGGTCAGAGGGAGAAGCAGACTCCCTGCTGAGCAGGGAGCCCGATGCGGGACTCCATCCAGGGACTCCAGGATCATGACCTGAGCCAAAGGCAGTCGCCTAACCAACTGAGCCACCCAGGCGCCCGTCATTTGCATTTTTAAAAAAGATTTTATGTATATTTGACAGAGAGAGAGCGCGCGCACAAGCGGGAGCGGCGGGCAGAAGGAGAGGGAGAAGCAGGCTCTCAGCTGATCAGGGAGCCCAATGTGGGGCTCCAGCAGGGGCTCTGGGATCATGACCCCAGCTGAAGGCAGAGGCTTAACTAACTGAGCCACCCAGGCACCCCTATCATTTGCATTTCTTTAGTTGCTATTAAGTTTGAATCCTCCTCCCCACCCCCATTTATTGGCTCTTTGCAGTTGTGGTGTTGGGGGTGGTGGCGTTTATTCTATATAGGGATGCTTCTTTTATGCTTTGGTGTTTTTTATTTTTATTTTATTTATTGATTTATTGCTTTATTTTAGAGAGAGAGTGCAAGTGGGGGGAAGGGCAGAGGGAAAGAGAGTGAGAGAATCAGACTCCCCACTGAGCACCTGGCTGGATCGCAGGACGCTGAGATCCTGACCTGAGCCAAAATCAAGAGTCTGATGCTCAACCCACTGAGCCACCCAGTTGCCCCTTTGCTTTGGTGTTCTTAATAATGCTTCCCCTACTTAAAGCACTACGGCAGGGGGGAAAGAGCATGGAGTTCTAACTCATCCAGACCTGGGCTTGGATTTCAGTTGTCACATATATTTTCTATGTGTCTTTGGGTAGACTGTCATTTATGAACCTGAAGTTCACGGAGCTGCAAAATAGAAACATTATTGGATTTAAATGAGACACTTACCTCAGAAGAGTCACTTAATGGTAGCTACAGTTATCCTCTTTTTTCTTATCTCCTTATTATCACCTACCTGTCATTTTCTGTTAGGTATTTTTGAACACAATTGAAGGAAAGGTCCACAAAAGCCTGCTGTTTGTCTATAAACAGAGTGGGTAGGTTCTTCTCATGGTTCACCTAATGGTCACTATTGAAATCTTCTTTTTAATTCTTATGATAGCAAACTTATTGATGGACATTTCTGTTATATATATGGTGAGAGAGCCAAAAAGGGAACAGTGTTTTTTTGTTTCTTCCAAAGTGAAAGGGTGAGGTACAAGTCTCTAATTCAGCCCATTGTCTAATACAACTGAGAAGCTGTATCCAACTTCTAAGTGCTTTGGCTACATCAGGTTGATTGGCAAGAGGCAAACAGCAGTTGGAGCATATCAAATTTAGGACATGTGACATACACATTTCCCTTCCCAGTGGCAGCGCGGCAGGTGGAGATGACATGGGACAGGTTTCGGCGGCCTTGAGCTCCTACACACTAGATGGTTTGTGTTTTCTTGGCTTGGGAGACGACAGGCACCAGCAGATGAAGTTTCTCACAGATAGACTGCCGTGACCAGAGGCAGGACTGTGACAGTGACTGCTGGACTTTATTCAGCAAATTTGCCACTGTTCTGGGACATTAGGGCCTTAACTGACCCCTTACCATTTAGGGACAGATGCTGGACTCAAGGCTACAAAGGGAGCAAACAACTTTTCTATATTTACATATGTAAATCCACATGCTTTAACCACCTGCCAGCCCCTCATTTCAACCAGAGAACTCAATATTAGCTATTATTATTTCTCTCAAATGATACATTTTCATAGCCAATAAAGCTAATTGCCCTTGACTATGCTATTCCTACCAGAAGAGTTTTTATATTAGCATTTTGAAATACATTTAAAAAGTATCAGTTCTACCAAATGACGTCTTTTGTCAGTCCCACTAAACTGATTGAAAGCAGAGTATTATAAAGCTTCTTGCCAGGAGCTAACTGGCCTTTAGAAAAGGAGGACAGTGGTCTTTTCCTCTGTTATCTACAATATGATATACAATAAGTACTCATTCTTCTATAATACTTGCTCCCTCACATAAGTAATCGTGAAGATCATGTCATTACATCATCTCTTCTAGACTGTAGCCCTTCAAACGATCATGCTAACTGGGTATCATAGCAGGTTTATTTAGCTAATGGATGACCAGTAAAGGGCATCCCAAACTGCGCATATGTGAAGACTTATTTATTTTGCAGTTGTAAGTTTTATTTTAAAGCTTTTTATGATTGGGACTCCCTCTGCCTTTTGAAGGTCACTTTGCTTTTGCTCTGAAGCAGTTCTGATTTAAGATACCATCCATATATAGATCACTGACAGTGTAAAAGACATTGTACTGTTAACAGTAGATGATATTGATTCTGATAAAGGTTTCACAGCGTACCCATACCTCAAAACATCGTGTTGTTAGATGGATATACATCATGTTAAATAGATACCATTTTTATTTTGTTAATTATATCTCCGTCAAGCTGGAAAGAAAAAAAACAAAACAAAACCAGTGGGTTATAGAAAGATGAATAAGATTATCATACACCCCTAAGGAGTTGATCTGAATAGAAAATGTGGGTCACAGATAAATACAATAAATAACAGAATGTGATAAATTCTGGAGGAGAGACCCCAAAAAAGCTGAAAGAAAGCTTTACAAACATATAACAAAATAGTAACTTAACAATTTTTGCATGATAGGATGAGTGAAAGGAAGTTGTTCAGGTAAAGCCTGAGCCATGTAGGCTGGAGTCTGGTCCTGGAGAAATTTGATGTCTTCTAAAATATTTGAACTTTGGGGCACCTGGGTGGCTCACTTGGTTAAGTGTCTGTCTTAGGCTTGGGTCATGATCTCAGGGTCCTGGGATCGAGTGCTGCATCGGGCTCCCTGCCCAGTGGAGGCACTCTCCCACTCTTCCTGCTTGTGTTCCCTCTCTCGCTGTCTCTCTCTCTGTCAAATGAATAAATAAAATCTTTTTAAAAAAATTAAAAAAATATATTTGAACTTTATTCTTGAGGGAATCCAGAAACTTGGGAGGCAGAAGAAATGTAAAATCACTCATAAATTCACTGTCTCTTTCTGTTTCCTACCCCAATCTTATCTCCCAGTTCTGTTCCCCAGCCACAGTGACGTGATTAGAATCACACTTGAAGAATGGTATTTAGATGTGGTGTATCGTAAGTTATAGGAGAGCAGAATGAAATAAATACAGCGTAATTACATTATTAGGGATCTGAGCAGTCAGGGAATAGGAAGCAATGAGAACAAGGATCCTTTAAAAGATCGAATCAGCAGGAGATTTTGATTAATTTCAAGTGGGTATTGGGGCAGGGGAGAGGAAGAGGAAGATATGTTGATGACCGACTGCCTTTTCAAGTCCACCTGACCAAAAGGGTCCAGTTGTCATCAAATGGGAGAGAGCTTGCAGGGGTAGAGAATGGGGGACACTACAGTTTTGCTTTGGGACACTTTGCGTGTGAGGTGCTATGAGGGCTATCAAACTGGTCAACATCGAAATGGGGGCTGTAGCCTAGTCAAGTTGACACATAAGAGACGGTCACAGTTGGTGTGAGGAGTCTGGTCATCAACCTATTTTCTCTAAGGAGTAAAAATCAATTTAGGTACACCACCACCAGGATGCTTTAGATCACTTCCTTTCCTTTGCTGCACTAAAGTGAACCTTTTTGAGATTCCTCACCTACTTGTTTGGCTGACAGTTCACCCTCATTGATGTTTTTGAAATTTATTTCATCACCTAGGTAAATGCACAGTTTCTGGGAGTTTTATGGAGAGACCCTTGGTGTTAGAAGCCAGACTTTCAGTTTAAATTGGAGACAATTAATCCATACTGTTACTTCTAATGATCTCCTGGAACAGATGGTAAAGTTCCTTAAAAGGCTCTTTTACTCTGTCTTCAGGCAAAATCTTGGACCTGGGGTGGGTGCTCTTCCCAAGGTTCCCAAGACCATAGAGCTTAGTGTTTAGTTCTCATGATACCCCTTAGCCCTTCCTTCAGAGGTGCAGTCACCCTTGGGGGCTTCACATGGGGGGTGTAAACTTCTATACCTGGGGAACTTCTATCCCCTAGGAAAGTCTCCCTTCCCTTCCCAGCCTCAAGAGAAGCCCTCAAACCCCTTTTGGTGTAGCCATCCTCCTCCTTTGTCCCATTTAACCTCACCACCCACGCATACTATAGTACTCCCCTCCCATTGGCTTTCCTATTTAGACAATCTAGAATAATCTCCTTCCATGGGCTTTTGGAAACACAGCGCTGGCACTGGTAGGGGAAGAGGAAGTGAAGACCAACTGCTCAGACAAATGCTAGAACAGATCTGGACTTACTAACTCATCCTGTTGCATCTGTAGGAGAGTATTAACTTCTGTGGATGAGAAGTTGGCTATTTATCTTAGGAGATTACCCCATCTCCCCCAAAAAAGGTACCAGTTGGTGCTAATTAGTTCAGTTTTTTCTGTGATGAAGACACCTGTCCAGTGGGAATTGGACCAAGGCCACCAATTTATGTCATGCTGGCCACCAGTTGTCAGTTTGTAAAGCATATGTCCCCAATTTAAATTAAATTCTGGCTGAGCTGAAAGAGAACATTGCTAATTTCTCATGGATATGTTTAATTGTTTATAATAATTTGGAAAATACTGTGAAAAACATGAACATCAGTGGAATCACCCAGTTTCCTGTTAAGCTGTCTACTGGAAAAACACACTAATTTGGGCTTTATTGTCTTAGAATCTGTCCAAATTTAGGATGAGCTCAGTTTATATTTATTTATGACAGAATTTCTTTCTGTCATTTTACTTTAATGGCATAAACTGTTTTTGCAAGGAGACATTAAAGCTTTTGAAACCTTTCAAGTACTTAACACATCTTTTCAGATAAATGATACTAATTATAATTCAGTTCTGTTTTCTCAAAATGGAGAGATATGGGACCTCCTAATCTTTTTATTTCACTGAGAATTTGTGTATATGTAGCCTTAATAAAACCCTACTTATTTTGAAATATTTTATTAAAAGTCTTCATATATATAGCTTATCTTTCCACAGAGTCAACCATAGCTATTCTAAATTTAAAGAGCTAACTCCTTCGAATTTGGTTGTTGGTTATCTGTAAGTAAGAAGTCGTTGGTGTCATTGATAATACAAAAATGTATATTTGATTTTATCACGGTTTTTGTACACATTCGATGAATATGTCTAGGGGCATGAAAATATACAACACTAATAAGAGATATTAAAAAAAAAACATTATCAAGATATGATTATCAGATGTCAAAAGACTAGTTTTTGGAGCCAGAGAATTTTCTATTTTAAGGGCTTTGTGATGGTTAATTTTATGTGTCAACTTGGCTGGGTCACAGTGCCCGGATATTTGGTCAAACATTATTTTAGATGTCTCCGTGAGGGTGTTTTTGAATGAGATTAACATGCAGTTGTTGTGTGTTGAGTAAAGCAAATTTCCCTCTATAATGTGAATGGCCTTCATTCGACCAGTCAAAGGCCTGCATAGTAGTAGGACTGACTTCCCCTGAAGAAAAGGTACTTTTGCTAGTAGGCTGCCTTCAACTTGAACTGCAGCATCGACTTTTCCCTGGGTCTCTGGCCTGCTGGCTTACCCTGAAGATTTTGGACTTGTGAGCCTCTATAATTAATTGGGCGAGCCAATTCCTTAAAATAAATCTAGTTTAATATAAATACAAATATTATATATTTGTTATATATTATATAAATATGATATATATTGTATACACAAGTGATACACACACATCCTCTTGGTTTTGTTTGTCTGGAGAACCCTGACAAATCCAGGGTTCTTTGTATTGCCTTTTGGACTAGCCTGCTCTTTACTTCCCCTTATGTAGAGTATGCTGGTTTTTTCACTTCCTGTTCTTTAGTTATCCCTGAAAACACTAGGCTTACATTCAGCGAAATACATCTTTTGCTCCTATAGACTTTGTCTTTATTAATTATCCTTACATATACCATGTGTACTGTTCTCAGAGTTTTGAATTTCTCATGTAAAAATATAAAAAGTATGCGCTCTCTTTACTCTTTCCTGCCTTATTTACTGGATCAGTTGGTACAAGGGTTAAAGATAATTTGTGTTAAGTTTTATACTGTCTGTAATTTACTTGCAGTTACTTCGCCAAATGCATCACAGTATTTATGGGTAGAATTTTGTTTTAGGAGCCTTTAGTTAACATTCCAGGCATGTTGGTCATGAATCCTCATTCTAGGATTAGGAAGTATTTGAAAGACCCTAATTAGAAGTCAACACTTCAGAATTGGGTGCTTTACATCTGCACAAGAAGGCTTATTAATGTTATTTATTAATGTTAAGGATGTTACAGATAATTGGTGAAATGAATGATGTTGCACATATGTGGATTGGCCTTAGAAATATGTTAACGGACTTTGAATTAGGCAAGGCAAGCAAGGTAACAGCTTTTGGAGTAACACCTACCTTCACTCATTTGGCTCTGTTCTGTGGTATGTAGGATTCGGTTGAGTGGTCCTAATAGAGGCTTAGACACATCTACTGTAGAATATTGTCTTAACTGCTTACGTACCTTCGTGCGGGTTCCTTGTCAGAGAAACCGAAGAACAGAAATCTAGGACTTTACTGAGTTTACAAGATAGAACTGTGAGTCTGTTTTTTCACCTTTCTTCTCTTCCATGTATTTGTATGCAGCAGAAAACCCTCACCTGTTTAGAGTCTTTGGGAGACTTGGGATGTTTGCCCCCAGGACCTGATAATTGTGAACTCCCAGGTTGGCTTACAGCAGTTTGCAGCAAAATCCTAACACTCGCTGGCCCAGGCTAGGCACTCAAGAAATGCTCATTCTCACTGTCATAAGTCAGTGAACTGGCTCTTGGTTCTGGGGAAAGAAAAGGAAAGCTGGGGTGGTCCATCGCTCGAAGGCCATCAGGATGCTGCACCTTTCTGTGGATGCTTTATCGCCATATTTGTCTTCCAGACTGTAACATATGGATTATCTTCTCCGTGCTTTGTTTTAGTTTTGATTTAGAGTCACTTTTAGCAGAGGCACTAAAATCATGTGCAGGTGGGTTCGAGTCTTGTTTGAGGAAGCTTGTGATTAGTGGGGCCTGTTTGTGCAAGCATGTGAGCACTTGGCTAATCCCCGGGAGCACGCTGTGCCAAGATGGCAATCTGAAACGCAGTGTGCTAGAACCTGGAACATTTTCCGTCTTCGATGTGTCTGGAAGATGAAGTGGAACCGGACAGCAGGTGGAACCGAGACCTTGTGGAAGCGTTGTGGGAGATTCCTTCCAGTCAGTATTTACATAAAATTCTGAATTTATTTTGACCTGCATTGATTAATGAAAATGTGTCATAAGGAAGTAAAGGAAATAATTTTTTTCCCTTATTGTTCAAAAAGTGTTGCTGTTGTTTTGAAAAAGTGCTGTAGCTCAAACCACCAGGAATGCGAAAAAGAATAATCTTAGTTAAAATCTTACAGTAAGTTAATTTTAACTTTGTTTTGTATAGCCTTGGGTTACTGGGTCAGAAATGTCATTGCTAACTGTATTTGTAAGCTTGTTCCCCCTAAAAGCCTGCCTTTGCTGCAAAGCAAGGGATAAGGTCTTGTTTTGTTTCCTTTGATGAAGGAACAGAATACCACTTGTTGGCTCCGAAAAAAGAAGTCTTAAATTTTAACAGTGCTCAGTGAAATAACACAGGAACAATGTCAAGGTGATTGAACTAGATAGATCGATCGATAGATAGATTGATTGATTAATTGATTTTGATGGTGTTGAATATTAGGGTCCAGGATGCTGTTGTCCTTTAGAGGTTTTTGCATTCCAGTAATATTATAATTGGGTTCTGATTATTATTTGATTAGCTATCCATATTTTTGCAAAGCATTTATGGTAATATGAATAAAATTGGTAGAACTATTGTAACAATATTAAAAGGGTCAAGATCATATTGGTGAAAGGGGAAATATTTACCTCAGTCAACATCTCTTTTATCTCTGAGGTTTTTTTCCTGGTCAAGGCAAAACAAAGCAAGGCAAGTGATGAGCCATTGTGGAGTGATAGTGCATTGCTCTGGACGCAGGTAGGGATTTTGGCAGGCCAATCTATATTATAATATCAAGATAGTAACGTAGATTTGGGTTTCAGGGACATTAAGCATCAAAGTGGATGAAATATTCAAAACTTATTTATAAACAGGAGTATGAGATGAGTGTACGTATCTGGGGAAGTAGTAGTGTTATCTCTTATATTACCCTGGGTAAGTTTTCTCTTCCCCACATTGAACCAAGCATGATTACATGGATTATCTCATTTCATTTTCTCAGTAACTTTATGAGATAGGTATAATTATTATAATAGCCGTTTTGTGAATAAGGACACTGAGGCAAGAGCTACAGAGCTAGAGAATTTAGGAGGTCTTTAAATTAGATTAAAATTGGGCTCATACCAATTGGGAATATATATATGTGGATGGATAGGTAGATAGATAAAGATTTGGGTATGCATATGGATGTATAGACATATATGCAGTGTGCTTTTTTGTTTTAATAATATGTATATTTCAGAGCCCTTCATGTCAGCAGAGATAGAACTTTTTAATCATTGCATAAAATTACATATTCATATGTATCATAATTTAGTAAGACATCTTCTCTGTCAGTGGACATTTAGGCAATTTCCAGCTTTGGGCTATTACAAATAGTGCTGTGATGAACTCTCTTGCATGTACATCTTTGTGCACATTTGCAAATATCTCCATAAATACATGTATGTAGGATTATTAGGTCAAAGGCATTGACATTTAAAATCTTGATAGCTGTTCTCATGGGTGCCTGGGTGGCTCAGTTGGTTAAGCGACTGCCTTCAGCTCAGGTCATGATCCTGGAGTCCCGGGATCGAGTCCCACATTGGGCTCCCTGCTCAGCGGGGGGTCTGCTTCTCCCTCTGACCCTCCCCCTCTCATGCTCTCTCTGTGCCTCATTCTTTCTCTCTCAAATAAATAAATAAAATCTTTAAAAAAAAATCTTGATAGCTGTTCTCAAAATATGCTTTTTCCTTGCTTTTCCAAGAGTATTCTTTTTCCTATATTCTCACGAACACTAGATGTTATAGTCTTTTTTTTTTAACCATTCTGTGGGTGAATACCTGGTATTTCCTTGTACTTGACATGTGCTTAATTTTTAATGAAGCTGAGCATCTTTACATCATTTATTGAACATTAATATTTCTTTGTTGAATTCTAATTAATTTCCTTTTTCCTACTTACACATACAGTTTTTTGAAGTGGTGAAGTTCTTTGTATATTATACATATTCATATTTCATCTTGATATTTAGCAATTTTTCCTCCTAATATTTGATTTTTCTTATAATTTAATTATGGTATATTTTGTTGTCTAGAAATTTTTAGCATTGAATTTTAATCACATAGCTATTCTTTTAAGATTTCTAGGATCTATGGCTTTGTAGGAACATCCTATCTAACTGATTAAACATTGTCCCATATTTTCTTTAGCACTTCTAAAATTTATAATTTTTTTTGTCTTTAACCCATTGAAATCTTACTTTTGTTATTGATATGAAATAGGATTTTTTTTTTCAGGCAGATATCCCATTCTTTCCCTACTATTTATTGAATAGATCACCCTAACTAATTTGAGCAGAAAAGTAGAGGAACAGAACAGAACAGAATCCAAAAATAGATATACCTCAGGGCCCAAACTACATTGCCTTAAAAAATGAAGTTTTATTGTATGTTTGATATCTTATAGGGTCTGATTCCATCCTATTCTTTTCAAACAGTTCGTTATCTATGAAAAATTTGAGTGGGGTTTTGACTGCCCTGTATTCATAAATTAAATTGGGGCAAGTTAACATTTACAGTAATTTAGGAGTGTAGATGCCTTTACAATATTAAGAATTTTATCCAGGAACATAGTATGCCATTATACATATTTAGGGCTTTTTGTATTTTTCAGTTAAATTTTATAGAGAAGGATATCCTTGCACATTTATAATTAGTAATTCCTGGATATTTTGTGTTTCTTACCTTTTCTGTTATACTTTCTAAACTATTGTGGGTTTTTTAATAATTTTTTTGTTACTTTATGGAACTCTTACTGGTTCTAATAATGTTTATGTTAAATCTTTTGGATTCTCCAAGTAAATGATAGCTTAATCTGCATCTAATGAAGTCTGGCTTTTCTTTTTCAGTTATTTATAGGTTTTTCCTATGTACTCACATAATTAACCAGACTATGAGCAAGCTGAAGATGAAAAGTATCTTACATTATTTCTTTTCTACAGAATGAAATAGGGTTATAGTCCTCTGATTGCTAGATACCTCAAAAATTATTTAAAACACCATTTCCCAATATGGAGTCATACAGTTATTTGTTTTATTTAGTTTCAGGAGACCCCCAAATGAACTTTATAAACCAGCCCAATTGAGGAAGAACACTTGATAGCAGAGTGTTTTGGGATCCTGAAAAAAGTCAGGAAGGTGTTAATTTATTTGAAACAGTTCTCCCATACTTATGTTTTACACACACACATACACACATGCATGTATGCACACATGCATTTATTTATTTATTCACTTATTCTGTGGTAGCAAAATTGAGCTATGTTCCAGAATGGATATCAATTAAATCTTTGTTCTACAGTCACATATATATTCTTGGACCTTCAGCAGATGTAGACAAGTAGCAAACATCAGTGGAATAATTTCCAGTCATATCTGCCAATAGTTTGCAGGACACGTAAGTTCCAGATCCAGCTAACTTTTTTTGTGTGTTGTTAAAGTGTGCTCCCCTAGGCATGTTGCTTTGTAGTCCACTCAGCTGTGTTTTCTAAAAGATATGGATATAGATATGGATTTTTTTGTCTAAGATCTTATATTTGAAATGTGCATTCTATCTCTTCTACACTCAAATATATGAATTCTTGTTTATTCTCTAAGATTCAGCTCAAATATTTTGCCCTTCATGAAATGCTTCCCTTTTTCAGGCAAGTAAGAAAGATTACTTGGCATATTCTTCTGTTACAACAGGTATCACATTATACTGTGTTTGTTTACATTGATTTCTGTGTCCCTACCAAGCTGTGAGCTACTTGAGACCATACCTTCTCCAAGGTCCAGCACAATGTCTGACATAGAGAAAGGTACAAACCCTATAGTTTAGAAATATGCCTTTGGATGCAGTAATGTTTATTATGGTGGGGAAATGTGGTAGAGACCAAATGAGTGGCTTGAGGCCATGAAAACATATTGAAAGTCAGGAAGAAAAACAGTATTCATCCTGGTACAAATATTATAAATGACATGATTTTGATAAATTTATACCACACTACATCTGCTCCTTAATATATACAACATATATTCCTGGTTTATAGGTTACCATATATAGCATACGAGAGTTGCCAGTTTTCCAATAATAAGAACGTAAAACGCACCTGGACCAGCAGGACTAGCTTTATAGGCAATAGATTTGATTTCTTTCATCTCTGACCTTCTGTACTGCTTTCTTTTTTTATTATAGCTTCTTATGTATATTAAAAAAAACTTCTCCTAGATTTTAAGATTTTGAGGACATTACAGAGTTTTTTCAGGCACCGTTTAGATACTTAATATTTATTAAATCTAATAAAAAATGTCAGTTTTTATTATACATGTTAATTGGACTTGATAAATTTTGCATTTCTTTCTTTTAGATATTACTCCGTGAATTAAGTAAGGGGTGGTATACCTGTTTCCAGTTACTTTTCTTTTTTCTTTTTTTTTTTTTTAAGATTTTATTTATTTATTTGAGAGAGAGAGAGAATGAGAGACAGAGAGCACGAGAGGGAAGAGGGCAGAGGGAGAAGCAGACCCCCTGCTGAGCAGGGAGCCCGACGCGGGGCTCGATCCCGGGACTCCAGGATCATGACCTGAGCCGAAGGCAGTCGCTCAACCAACTGAGCCACCCAGGCGCCCATGCTTCCAGTTACTTTTCAAGTAGAACAAATTCAGCAGAAATAAGGGCAATCAGGTTTCTTACGGCCACATCTGAAGACCATACTTAGTAGTAATCCTTTGAATGATTTAGGTCAGAAAGAGCTCTTGAGCAATATTTTGATAGTCATTTCATGGAAAGGCTCAGTGAGAATCTAATATGGATCTACATGCAAGTTAAATAAGAGATGACAAATGAGAGCTTCGTGCAGCTCAGTCCAGTATATATGTGCTACCAAAGGAAGCAGCTCGGTACAGGATAGAAGTCAGTTTCAGTGATTCTGTGATTGAAATATAATTATAGTACCAACACACCACAACACTGGGGCTTGTGTAGGTCACAGCATGAAACGGATTCAGTGTGGGTGTTTGCTTAGGTAGTAGCTTCAAGGTCCTTCACCATAGTTTCATCAGGAACCAGCAGAGCATTGCAGCTAATATGGTATACTCGGATTCCATAAAAAGCAATGAATATTGCTATTCAAATAATATATCCTCTGGCTACTGTTGTCTCCCTGATTATTAAAAGTGGTAGAATGACATACATTTTAAAATGTAAGTTATTTTTATTCTGACTCAGTTTTCCTTAATTCTTAACATCTTCATTGATTTTATTTATTTTTTATTTATTTATTTTTTAAAGATTTCATTTATTTATTTGATAGAAAGAGACACAGTGAGAGAGGGAACACAAGCAGGGGGAGTGGGAGAGGGAGAAGCAGGCTTCCCACCGAGCAGGGAGCCCGCCCGATGCGGGGCTCGATCCCAGGACCCCGGGATCATGACCTGAGCCGGAGGCAGACGCTTAACGACTGAGCCACCCAGGCACCGCCTTCATTGATTTTAAAGATAAAACAGTTGTTTCAAAGAAATTCATTGGTCAAAATCTTTAATTTACATAGTTTTAGATACTTAGCAGGTTTTTTATTTAAATTAATTAAGCCATCTTTCTGGCTTATCATCTTCTTGTTGACCTCCTACTACAGGTTTTCAGCACATACTCCAATGAAGACTACGATAGGAGGAACGATGAAGTGGACCCCGTGGCTGCTTCTGCCGAGTATGAACTTGAAAAGCGTGTAGAAAAGCTGGAACTTTTCCCAGTGGAACTAGAGAAAGGTATATGAGCTCCACAACGTTTGTAATATCATTATTTGGCTATTTTAATAACACAAAAATGACTTTTTTTTTTTTTTCGCATGTAGATCCCCCCCCCCCACAGAAGGGTTGGAGAAAGTGTTAATTCTATTGGAGGATTTAATTTCTTTATTAAATTTCAAAAGTAGTTGATATGAGCTCTGTATAGATGGTAGACTGAAAGACTCTTTCTTCCCTTCCACTTCCAGCTAAAAGTCATCTGCTCTAGTTGCCTGGGATGGTGACTGGGAGTAGGGAGGTGTGGGTGGGGCCTGATGTTTGGTCGGTACCCTTGCGAAGGGCTGGTGCTGGTGAGTGCTCAGAGATAGCAGGTGGAAGTGGCGGGGGGCAGGTGGTTGGGGAGGGCAGGTGGAAGTGGGGGAGAGGTGGTTTTTGCGTTCTTGGTGGAGGGAGAGTCATCATGGTTGGACTCTGAATGTAGTAAATGGTGGAGTGCTGGGCCTTTAGATTATGGATTTTGGAATGGAGACAGTGGAATCCTCTCTGAGGGGAGAGGGCTAAGAGAGAGCAGGGAGAATGGGAGCAGAGGGGCTTCCTCTTGATTTCTTCTCTTGGAATCTCAGCCTGCCTGCGGTGGGAAGTGAGGACCCATGGGACCAGACACTGCCATGTTTATCGTCCTGTAAGATGGGCACCCGGGAATGGACTGGGACCCAGTGAACAGGGAAATATCACATCTCAGAGAGCCTTACAAAAAAGCAGAACAAACAGATGACAACTTGAATGACAAAAGGAAGCAAATGAAAAATCAAATGAGGGTATCAAGTATGGCTTTAAAAAGACATTCTTAGGCCAATCAACAAACAAAAAAACGTTGATTTTAAAAATTAAAAATTTCAGTGGAGGAATTGAAGAGGAAAAGGTGGTATTGTTGAGACTCAAACTGGTGATCTAGAAGGTCAAGCATAAGAAATGAGCCGAACTAATTCTTAAGTGATAGAGTAAACATACACAAAAAATCATGACGGAGACCCAAAATATAAATTGTAGGTGACATAAGGGGAAAAGACATAGATGATGAGAGACATAGTAGACAAAACATGGAAGAAATTTTCCTGAGCTCAAAAAAAGACCTGAGCCTCCTATTTGGAAGGGCTTATCCAATTGATAGAGAGACGACTTGGAAAATACCCCGCACTTAGGCATAGTCTGGGAGAAGTCCTCATCTTCAACATAAAGTATAAATTTTACAAAATACCACACTCAAATCAAAGCAAACAAAGAAGCAAAGGTACTTGCCAAAACAACATTATTAGACTAGCATCAGATTTCTCATTTGTAACACTGGACGTGGGAGGCAGACATAAAATTTCACACATCCAAGAATCCTGTATCTGTCCCAGAGAGCATTTACCTCTCTTCTGGTGAAAGAAGGAAAGTTGCTGATAGCTAAGGATCTAACGAACACATCACCTGCATACTTCCCAATTAGCAAGGAGGAAAAGAAACAAAGAACAACTTGTTCTAAATAGAAAAGATGAGGGAAAGGAGTTGAAAACAGTAACTTTTGGGCATAAAATCACTTGGATTAAAAAAATGTAAAGAATACCGGTCATTATGCCAGACATGACTGGCTAATTGTTCCCATTAAGAGACACTTTTCATTTGAGGTTAAAAAGGATGTAAGAATGATACTTATATTTTTCATTCATTTAAAATGTAAAAACCATTACTAGCTTATGGTCCATACAAAAACAGCTGTGGGATTTGGCTGTGGGCCACCGTATTGCTTATAATAGCAAAAATGAGAATAATCCAGTTATTCATTAATGACAGAAAAGGGTAAAATGAAGGAGCCTCAGTTCCATGCAGCAGTGTGTATGATTCTTACAAACATGAAATTGAAGGGGGATAAAAAGCAAATCACAGAAGAAGCCATTCAGTATAATCCCATTTATTTAAATTTCAAAGCCAGGAAAAATTCAATGGCATATTGTTTAAAGATACACAAATAAGTGGTTTTAATAACTGGTTTTAAAAATGGAGGTCATGATTGGCAGGATATTTAGGATAGTGGTTACCGATGGGAGAGTTATGATATCGGGGAGAGGTGCAGACTGAGCTTTTCAGGTGTTGGTAGTGTTCTGTATCTTTGCTAGCATGTGAATATTTGTTTTATTTTTAAACACAGTGTTTTGTAAATAAATGTTTTCATGAGCTCTTTTGTGTTTTTCACACAAAAAAGTTAAAACTAGAAAAATTAAGCTAGAAAAGAGCCAAGTGAAGTAGAATTATTTTTAATCTTTTGAGAAACCTCCATCCTGTTTCCCCAAAGTGGTTGCACCATTTTGCATTCGCAGCAACAGCACGCAAGAGTTCCCCTTTCTCTGCATCCTTGCCAACACTTGTTATCTCTTGTTTTTTGGATGATAGCCATTCTAACATTCTGACTCTAATAAGGTGATTTCTCATTGTGGTTTTGATTTGCATTTCTCTGATGGTGAGTGATGTTGAATACCTTTTCATGTCCTCTTTGGAAAAATGTCTATTCACTTCCTCTGCCTATTTTTAATCACATTTGGTTTTTTGCTGTTGAGTTGTATGAGTTCTTTATATATTTTGGATATTAACCCTTTATCAAATATTTTCTCCCATTCTCTAGGCTGTCTTTTCATTCTGTTAATGGTTTCCTTTGCTGTGCAGAAGTTTTTTAGTTTAATGTAATCCCACTTATTTATTTTTGCTTTTGGTGTCAAATCCGAAAAGTCATTGCCAAGACTGATGTCAAGGGACTTACCTACTGTTTTATTCTAGGAGTTTTATGGTTTCAAGTCTTAAATGTAAGTTTTTTTAATCCATTTTGAGTTGATTTTTATGTATGGTATAAGATAGGGGTCCAGTTTCTTTCTTTCTTTTTTTTTTAATGTGTCTGTCTAGTTTTACCAGCACCATTTATTGAAGTGGCCATCCTTTCCCTATGGTATATTCTTGGCTTCTTTGTCGTAAATTAATTGACCAAATATGATAAGTTTATTTTAGAGCTCTCTATTCTATTCCACTGCTCTGTGTGTCTGTTTTTATGGCAGTACCGTAATGTTTTGATTGCTACTGTTTCGTAATACAGTTTAAAACCAGGAAGTGTTATGCTTCTAGCTTTGTTCTTTCTCAAGTTTGCTTTAGCTATTTGGAGTTCTTTTGTGGTGCCATACAAATTTTAGGATTATTTGTTCTATCTCTGTGAAAAATGTCATTGAAATTTTGATAGAGATTAAACTGAATTTATAGATTGCTCTGGGTAGTATGGACATTTTAATAATATTAATTCTTTGAATCCTTGAGTATGGACAATCTTTCCACTTATTTGTGTCTTCAGTTTCCTTTATCAGTGTCTTACAGCTTTCAGAATTTCAGATCTTTCACCTCCTTGGTTAAGTTAATTCCTAGGTATTTTATTCTTTTTTGATGAAATTGTGAATGGAACTCTTTTTTTTTTTTTAAGATTTATTTACTTATTTTTAGAGAGAGAGGGAGAGCACATGGGGAAGTAAGGGCAGAGGGAGAAGGGGAGAGAAAATGTTAAGCAGGCTTCACACCCAAACAGAGCCTAACGCAAGGCTCGATCTTCGGATCCTGAGGTCATGACCTGAGTCGAAATCAACAGTCGGATGCTTAACCGACTGAGCCACCCAGGTGCTTTCTTAATTGCTCTTTCTGATAGTTTGTTGTTAGTGTATAAAGACCTAAATATGATACAAACTATAGATTATAATACCAACAGAGATTTTTTACTTTCAAATTGAGGAAACACTTAAAAAAATAAATTGAAGAAGCACTAGAAATATTTCAGTTAAAACCAGGAGTCTGATTTGGAATGCTCTTTAAATGAAATAGTATAAACAGTAGAAAACAGAACATGATAAGTAACCTTTTGCTGATTTTTATTATAGGATATGTATTATAATTATATATATGAAAGCTATAATGAGAGGCCAAACTGATTCTAATTTTAAAATACTAGAATTGATAAGATTATATATGTAAGAGGAGGTCAGGTGTCACACATGAAAGAAAATTAGTCGTTTTATCTCTATATTTACATTAAGCACATAAATATGAAAATGGGAACATTTCATTTACAATAGCACAAAAACAACAAAATACTTATTAATCACTAAGAAAAACAGTATTTATCTGTTGAAAATCCATCTTTGACAGGTAGAAGATGTAAACAAATAGAAGAATATACCATATTCTTGGATGAAAAGACTCAGTATGGAAAAGTCCCCTCCTATTTTTCATCTCTGATACCTACAAATTAATATATAAATTTAATGCAGTTCAAATAGAACTGCCATCAGGGTTGGATTGGGAGAGAGGATTGCATAATGTAATACTAAATTTTATATGGAAAAATACAGACCTAAGAGAAGTATGAAAAAGAATGTGAAAAGTCTTAATTTCCTAAATATCTGAATTTAATGTAAAGCCTCTATAATCAGAACCAGTTGTATTCATATAGCAATTGATCAGTGGAACAAAGTAGAAAATCCAGAGAAAGATGTTAGTATGCATGAGAATTCGATATACAACGTGTATGATATTCTAATTTAGGATAATAGGGTGCTTTACAAAGTGTTCTGGCATAACTGGGCATCTGTGTGGAAGAATATAAAGTTGGGCACCTTCATTTGCATTATATCATATAAAAAACAACTCTACCTGGATTAGATAATTAGATACTAAAAATAAAGTAATAAAGGTATTTGACAAAAAACTTATAGGACCACATAAATCCTGTAGGCATGTTGGAGGCGGGGCTTAACCAAAGTGGAAAAGCAGAAGTTATAAAAGAAAAGAAGGTCCAGTCAATGAATCCAAAATTTTAAGCTTTTAAAGGCAATATTGTCAAACAAAGACAATAGATACATGATAAATTGGGGGGGGCATCTTCATTATGACAGGGAGATAATATGTATAATATGCTAAGAACCTTAAAAAAGAAAAAAGAGACAGGGAAAACTCAGTAGAAAAAATTGGCAATTTACCAAAGAGGACACATGAATACAAGCTCAGATCTCACTAGCAATAAGGGAAATGCTAAGCCAATGTGAGCTTCTTTTCTTAAGAGAAAAGGTAAGCTCTGCCTCCAGAGTGTGGTGACAGCATCTTTCATGGTAACTCAGCCTCACAGTCTTTTCCACTGTTTCCCGGCTGCTTTGCCTACTTAGTGCTTTTTCTGTCCCTAGGAGGGGCTAGACAGAGGAAGACCAGGGGGCTGCTGGGTTCTTGACAGTCACAGGAATCAGTGGCCTTCAAGGATATGGCTCTGGAATCCACCCATTTTTGACACATCTCACAGAAAGCTGTACAGAGATGCAATCAGTCAACTGGTCTCTGTGTGTTGATTGTATTCTTCCTTTAATTGTCTTTCAGTTATCATCTTGTCTTTCAGGCAGTCTGCACTGGAATTGAGGATGGCTCAAGCTATTACTGCTTTTCCTAAAATTGGGTTTTCAGCTCTACAAATCTGAGTAATTTTCCAGTGAGAGCAACAGGGTTGCTAAGGCAGGAAGAAAGATAATTTTACTAAAGCCTGAGTCCAGGCAGGGAAAATGCACTTAAAAACGAAGACATATGATTTTCATGCAGGATATTTGCAGGAAGCAACTACTTAATGGCAAGGTGGTACAGAGAATCCACATTTGAAAGGTGCTCTTTGAATGTACTGAGTACGGGAAAGTTTCCCTTACAGCCCAACGTTGGCTTGACACGTGGTAATTCATAATGAAGAGAAACTCCTGTAAATAAAATGAATGTGAACAAGAATTCAGTTAAATGCTTAATATATACCAGATTTCATGTAGGAGAGAGAAGCCCTTTGGCATTATTTAGTGTGGACGATTCTACAGTGATCATCTCTTAAATGACACAGGAGCAAACACTCTGGGAGAAACACTTACATGTATGTAAACACCGGGAAGGTCATCATTCATCCTTTCACCAACACGAATAGATTCCCACACCAGGAAACTCTAGGAATATGATGAATGTGGGCAGAAGTTCAGCTATATAGCCAACCTTCTATACACACAGGACAATTCCTGTGGGAGAGAAGAAACTTTGTACATGTGACCAGTGAGGAAGAGCCTTTAGCACAGATCTAACTTTTCTTTTCCCAAGAAAACTCATTCTGGGGAGAAACCCTAAATGTTGGAAAATTTTTAACCAGAGAAAGCCTCTGGGTGAACTTGAGTATCTATACCAGAGAAACAATGAGAATGAAATAAATATGGGAAATCACATATGTACGAACATTCTAAATACAAGGAATGAAAGAACTTCTCCATTGATGACTCGTGCACTAGTCACCATTAGAGTTCCCACGCTGGAGAGGCGCCTCTGCCTAAAATCAATGCGAAAGTACCCTCCACTGGGGATCACACTGAACAGTTCCTCCAGGGAGAACACTCTACGAAGCTCTCTTTAGCACACAACTGAGTGAACAAATCACACTTTTGTCGAATGACATGTTTTTAAACATATGTAGAATACAGATGTAGGATTATAAATTGTACTTAGAAACACTTAAAGCAGCAGTTGGTGACAAGTAGTAATAATCA
>NW_023270451.1:22646814-22713972 GCF_011800145.1 Mirounga leonina
TTTCTGGCACTTTTGAGAATGACCAAGGTAGAAGGGAAAATAGGAACCCTAACTCTGCAATGATGATAATTCTGGAAATCATGTTTCTCAAAATGTATCCTATCTAAAAATATATGTTCTTGAGTGCCAACTAAACCTGTGGAATTAAATCTCTCAGAGAGGACTCTGACAGTCTTTACTTAAGCATCCACCTTGGGTAATCTGGAGGCACACCAGCACATCAGATCGTTGTTGTTTTATGTCTTAGCTTTCATCATCTCAGGCTGCAATGTATGTAAAGATTTTGATGAATCCTCACTCTTCGTTCCTCCTGCATCAGGTTGGGGCTGAAGCAGAGGTTGGCAAAAGAAATAAAAGTAGGTCCAAAAATATGAGTGCCAAATTCAAAGAAATGTCATCTTATTTTTTTTTAGGAGCACAGAGTAACTGGTTTTGATTGTTTTTCAAGGATTCAGTATATATCACTTAACCATCGTGATATCACTTAACCAACATGGTAAAGCATGTTGAAAATCATTTGTAAATCTCTGGTGGAACACATAGGTAGCATTATTTCTTTTGTAATCCTAAATACACATATTGATATACACAGATATTTTCCAAGGGGAACTAAATTGATTTATTTAAATAGAACGCCACACCAGGATCATCTCTTTCCATGAGGCTAGGTTCCACATCACAGTCAGTAGCCTTATTTGTATTCCCGTGGACTTGAACAGAGAAGGTCTGAAATGAATCTTCTGAATGAATGTTCAGTTGATTGAATGTGTATCACACTTAAAACAAAGTAGGATATTAATATTTTGTGTTAAAATACAATTTGTTAACAGTCTTCCCCATTTTCAAGTATTTAAGGAAATAACCTCTTTACCCTTTCAGTGAATTATATAATGGTAGTAGCAGAAATTTCCGCTTATTGATTTAGAAACTTTCTTCCAAGTGAGCTAAAATTTGTTTGTAAAATCTGTGTCATTTCCCTTTAAGTTTCACGGAAAATTTAAAAACTATTCCAAAATGATAGGAAATACTTCTTATTGTTAGTATTCAAACAGTATGAAATTATTACGAACTATCTCTCTTAAATCAGATGGGCCACAAAACCAAACCAAAATACAAATTGATTAAAAAACAAAAAGGTAGGGGCGCCTAGGTGGCTCAGTTGGTTAAGCGACTGCCTTCGGCTCAGGTCATGATCCTGGAGTCCCGGGATCGAGTCCCGCATCGGGCTCCCTGCTCGGCAGGGAGTCTGCTTCTCCCTCTGACCCTCCCCCCTCTCATGCTCTCTCTATCTCAGTCTGTCTCTCAAATAAATAAATAAAATCTTTAAAAAAAAAAGGTAGAAAATTTTGCATTTAGCTCTTAGCCAATTCCCATTGTTCTAAACTCAGACCTATTTGTTTTTCCATCACTCACTTTTAAAATTAGGTTTGTTTTTCGTTAACCTGTTTCCTTATTTGTTGTTCTACATAAGTTCAGTATTTCCACCGGTAGGAGAACTTGGCTCTATCAGTCCCAGTGTGCATTTCCTCAGTCCTTTTAAATGGGTATTTATCTAGGAGAGTAATCCTGCTGTTGTTACAATAGATGCTTAATAAATGTCTCAGTGAATATATTAAGGAAGGCAATTTGATGAAAGGAAGAGAATCTTTGGGAACATGTGACCAGGAGTCTAATTCTGTCCCCTCTACTTACCAGCTGTGGGATATTGAACAAATTAACTTAATTTTCATGTTATCTACATTGCAGGGTTGCTGTAAGCATTCAGTATGCTTATGTAAACTAAAACCTTCCACAGCACTGTGTATGAAACAAAACTGTTCTTGAATGAAGTAGGAATAAGCTTTATTTTTAAATGTATTTAAAAACAGTTATTACGGGAAGTCTTAAGAAAAACTATAGAAAGATGTATAAAATATGTACAGAATCATAAAATTTTAGAAGTTCAGAAGAACTTTAGAGATCTTTAAATTCATACTTTTTGTTTTATGTGTGTTTAAAAATTGAGGATATATATGTGTATGTATAGTCTCACTATTAGACCTATGGCAGGGTTCACATCTTTTAAACTATTACATTATTATTCCCACCATTACTGTTGTGCTCATTTGCACAATTTTAAATGTTTGTTGTTTAAAATTTATCAGTATAAAAAGATTACAAAAAGAAGTTGATTGCTTCTTCCAGTTAATAATTTTTTTAAAAAGTTACATCTCCTTATGGATATAGAAAAATACTGTGTTAAGGATATACAAAGCACTATGATCAGTATGATGCCATTCTTCTGTGAATATGTTTTCTTTGTTCATCCCTCCCCCCAACCTCTCTTTCCCTTTCTTTTTTCTTTCTCTCAAAAAATGTAGAATTAATACACACCAAAATATTGAATGGCTCTTTTCCATGTGGGTTTTTAAAAATTTCAGTTAATGTGGAATATTTAATTTTTCTACAGAGAATTTATACTTGTATATATATTTTAAACTACAACTAAAAATAATAAAGTTACCATGTGACCTCGGGAAAGTTGCTCTTCAGACCTCAGTTATGGACAAAATTAAAGTTCTGGATTAGGTGTTCTTTATAATTCCTTTTAGCTTTAAAAGGATAAAAGTTTTGGGGCGCCTGGGTGGCTCAGTCATTGGGCATCTGCCTTCGGCTCAGGTCATGATCTCAGGGTCCTGGGATCAAGCCCCGCATCAGGCTCTCTGCTCTGCGGGAAGCCTGCTTCTCCCTCTCCCACTCCCCCTGCTTGTGTTCCCTCTCTTGCTGTCTCTCTCTCTGTCAAATAAATAAATAAAATCTTAAAAAAAAAAAATAACTCCGGGCGCCTGGGTGGCTCAGATGATTAAGCGTCTGCCTTTGGCTCAGGTCATGATCCCAGGGTCCTGGGATCGAGTCCCACATCGGGCTCCCGGCTCAGCGGGGAGCCTGCTTCTCCCTCTGACCCTCTCCCCTCTCATGCTGTTTCTCTCTCGCTCGCTCTCTAAAAAATAAATAAAATCTTTAAAAAAAAAAAAACTCCTCGCATAAAAAAATCTTTAAAAAAAATAAAAATAAAAGGATAAAAAAAAAAATTTTAACCCTTCTAGCTTGCTTTAGTTTCTTTCTTTCTTTTTTTTTTTTTTAGAGACAGAGAGAGAGAGAGAGAATGTGTGTGTGCATGAGTAGGGGAGGGGCAGAGGGAGAGGGAGAGAGAAACTTAAGCAGACTCTGTGATGAGCCTGGAGCCAATCGCAGAGTCTGATGCTGGGCTCCATCCCATGACCCTGAAACCATGACCTGAGCTGAAATCAAGAGTCTGTCCTTAACTGACTGAGCCACCCAGGCACCCCTTGCTTTAGTTTTTCAACTCTATTTAAGAGTTGAACAATATTACCTTCAAGGGATGTTAAATAAACAGACTTATAGACTTACCCAAGACATTCTTTTCTCCCTCCTCCCCACTTACTGCCCCCACATATTTGTTGTGATTGTTTTTACCCCTTCTAAACATCTCATAAACTCACCATATTTTGAGCACTTTCAGAAATTTGCCATGGGCATTTATCTCCTGTGTCATTCAGAGTGTAGTTAAAAAGTTTTGAGTCTTCCTTCCTTCCTTCCTTTTTGATATTATGTTCTACATTGAAATTTTCTTTTGTCAAGCTTTTCATGTCTGTGTGTACCCTTTTATATGATGCCTGAAACGTAGGGGTTCTCAATAAATATTTGTTGAATGAATGAATACTTTGTGCTTTAATCACTTTCAAAACATTTACTTAGGCCTAATGTTTTTCTCCCCCCTCTCTTCCGCCTCCCTTCTTTTTCTTTTCTCTCCCTCTTTCCCTTTTTTGTGCTATCCTAACTCTTAACAATCACTTGCAATTGAGCTAAGCAACGTGAGTTGATAGCCATTTCCACCATCTGTTTTAGTTTTAAATTTTTAGTAAAATAACTACAAATGATATTAAATAAGATTAATTTTAGTAAAATAAAATAGTAATTTTATTAAATACATTTTTATTTATTAAATATTATTTTATTAAAATTAAAATAAATATTTAGCAAAAATAGTATTAATAATGAAACCATTAGCTTTGCTCGCCATACATTTTACAATTGACACACAGGACACTAATTATTTCTCCAGTTCTCTTTCATGAATCTATAAAGCAAAATCAACTTTATGATAACACAATTGAAAATGCTGATAGTGGAATAAGTCCTGTGGGTGGTAACTGACAAATGATAGTAATGACACTGTGCTAAAGAGGCAAATTAAAAATGCATATGGGATCTGCTTTGTTTCTGGCTATGTTTATTTCTTAGGCGTTTGCATGTCATCATTTGAGAATACTGTCCTGTTTGTTTTTTTTTGAAAAAAGTTACCAAATGTGAAACGAGGGTGCTATGTAGCTTACCTTCATTCAGGCCTCTCAAGGTTTTCAACTGATTTTAATTGGTTTTGACCAGCTTTTGGGTAGAAAGCAACACATAAAACAGATGAAGAGTTTTATTCTTAGCTCCCCTGCAGCAGACGCTCCCTGGGGCGGGACCCATCTGTGCCCCTGGGGCGCCCTCCCGCCCGGGACAACCTGAATGGAAACTGCTTTTTTAATTGTATCCATCTGTCATGATTCCGTAGTCGAGGGTTTCCTCTCAGTGCACACACTCCTGTGTCACTCTCCTCATCAAGTATTTTGCTTGTTCACCCCTTAGAGAGTTGGGATATTACTGCTTTGATATGGACATATTTTCATATACCTTTAAAACTCCACTATCTGGCATTTCGGGGAAAATTGTGTTGACCTGAGTTTATTAATGTTGCTCCAGCTGGTCTCCCTCTCTTTCAGCATCAGTTGCCTTGTTTACATAGGCCCTGTGAGGTAGAATTTTTGTTTTTGTTTCCCCTTCCCAGATACATCTTTGTCGGTAGATAACTATCCAGTAACGTTAAACAAACCCTAGAATCGTCCAGCATATGTATTTTTGTTAGCTTGCCCCCGTTGGTTCTGGGTTTTAGATTCCGAGTTGAGGGACGTCAGAAATACAACGGAGGCTGCAGAGTAGGAATTGTACCCTGTCGTTTATTAGCACACGAAAACCATTACAGACTAGCCAGGTACATTCCCGCGAACTCCGTTCCAGTAGGCAGTGTTTCCAGGGAAAAACAGGCTATTTCCTGTGTCATTCTGTACAACTTCTGGAAAGCCCAGATTGTCTGTATGTATTCTTTGTGCTTTGGGATGGTTTGCTTCAGAGAGCTGTCTGTTTAATTTTTACCACCAGGACTCATGCCTGGTCTTTCTTGTGCTTCTAATTATGAACCAAGATTTGAGAGATTATCAGTGCTACCATAGGAAAACCTTTTACTCTACCATAATAACCATTTACGTATTAACTACCCTGCCGGCTCATGATCTCGTGGGTTGTAGGGTCAGAGTATGATGGCAATAAACCTGAATTGCTACTCTTTCTTTTTAACCCATATTATTGCTCTCATCCTCTGTCCAGTCCTCTTTACCTCTCCTCCTTCTGCTCATTTTTAGTTTCTTGAGTTTGTCTCCACCTTAATCACCACAGTCTTCCTCTATGAAATGGTAAATTAAAATGCCTCTCAAAATATCAAACTCAATAGAACTTCCCTCCCTCCCTCTCTCTTTTAAATTAAAAGTGGTTTTATTTCCTTGGTGTTTTTTAATTGTGTATCGGATTTTCATTTTTTTTCCTGTAATGAATGTAACACTTTTGAAATGAGGACTTTTTAAAATAAATATTCTTTTAATGAAAATAATAATCAAATAGCACTGAGCTCTCTTCATCCCCTTAATGCTGTCTGTATTGAGGCTGGCAGGAAGAATTATGTAGGATCAGGAACCTGCATTTTAATCATAGGCCGCCTCTTCCTCATTCTGGTGTGACCGCAAAGAGCAAATCCGTGCCAAATATCTGTTGTTGCTGTCCCTGTGGCACCGAGTGCTTTATATAAAGCTTGGGTCACTTCTGTCTTCCCAGGGACCATTTCCAGTGCTCTTCATTCCTTTGTGAGCTCCTTATTTCCATATTATTTTCCTTCTCCCTGAGGGGCTGCCTTTAACGTTTTATCACCAGGTCTGATGGTGGTGAATTCTTTCAGTTTTGTAGGTCTGAAAACGTCTTTTTGTTTTACCTTTGCTTTTTAAAGATATATTTTCTTTGTGTATAGAATTTTAGGTTGACGGGGTTTTTTTTTTTTTTTTACCTTTTAGTATTTTTTTCAGACCTTTTTTTTTCTGATTTTAGGCACATGAGTGCATGAACAAAAGTACATGTACACAGATGAATTAAGAAAATTAGAAAGTGCTACACATATTGTTGTATTTTCTGCTTATTTAAGTGAATTGTATATGAGAAGCATTGTAAAATCTCTGTTGACAAGCAGAAGCTCAAAACTACTGTATTAATTCCCCCTGTCCTTTATAATTTTTTGAGACAATGCCTTTTTGGCTTTGAATTATAGATTATAGATCCTTGAGTCCAGAACCTTTAGTTATTTTATTGTTATGCACATAAAAGAAAAGCCAAAATTTCCTTATACATGCAAGAGAAATAATAATGATACGTATTTAACAATAGCTATTAGCAATAATAAATAAATAAGTAATAAACAAATAATAACAAAATATAAAAGGCATAGAAGACTGCCTGACATATAGTAAGCACCCAACAGATACTATCTTGATGAATAAAAAGTATAAAACCCCACAAAGCTGTATATTCAACTGATCCTTAATTTTGTTAAGTAAGTAAACAAAGGCATAATATGCACAGAAAAAAATCTGGAAGGAAATTCACCAGCAAAATTTTAGTAGTGATCAACTCTAGATGGTGGGATTACATGAAATTTTTGTCTTCTTTATATTTTTCATTTTCTAAATTTTCAACGATGACCATGTATTACACTAAAACTTTTAAAATATTTTCTAAAATTAGCAAATGCTAATTTGACACTTAAGGATGGCATTTCATGGTGACCGCAGAAAGAGTCTAAAAAGTTTTCCTTTAGACTGAAGCATTATAGCACTTGCTCTTCTGTCAAATTTATTGTTTTGAAAATTATTTACCTAATTTTTGAGACATCCAGTAACTTTTTCTTAGACCTAATCTTCTTAAACTTTTCAGTGTCGTATTATAATCACCTATCTCTTGAGATCCGTGCCCCCCGTCCTCAGTTTTGTTTTTTGTTGTTGTTTTATTGTTGGGGGGTGTGTGTGTGAGAGAGAGAGAGAAAGCGAGGAAGAGAGAGCTAAGGAGAGGGAGACAGCTATATAGATCCTTTTCCTCTTATTTTTCATTCTGTATTATAAGAATGTTTATCTCTCAAATTAGCTTCTTTAACTCATTTTCATATTCAGTCAGGGAACTGATTTTTTTTTAAATGACTCTATAGAAATTGCTCCCAGATTCATACCTCAGTCTTGGTGCATGTAGAAACTATTCACTTATATCACTTATGTCTTATTTTCATCTCAAATTCAACATAAATTGAATTCCTCTTTTCATTTTTTTCTTCCTTTCCCTTGATGTGAACTACCTGTTTTTTTTCTGTGTTGACCCTGTATTTCATTACTTTAGATTTCCAGTCATCCTCTGTTCTTTCATTTATTTTACCTATATAATATCTTACTATATTGGATATTTCTTTCTTTGGAATGTTCCTCAGATTCTTCTTTTGTGTTCATTCTTTGAACCATATCTCTGGATCAAGTCTTTCTCTTATTACGCCGCGGTTTGTATGGGGTTTCTTTCAGCTGATCTTTCCCAGTTTATCCTTACCTTGTTCCAAGATTATTCTTCTACAATTATCACTTTGTTTGTATAGCCTTTGTGAACAATAGTGTATAGTTTCCTCCACTTTTTTTTTTTTTTTTTTTTTTTGCCGGTCAGAGCCCAGGGTCTTACTGACTTTGAATATCTATGTTATTTAAGTGCATATTCAGTTGTCTGGTTCAGTCAGGAAGATTACATTATTGTCTGCACTGCTTTCCTTCCCCAACCTCCTTCCACATTGTAGTTAAAATAATAATTACTGTAACTACAATGTATTAAGGCCATATAATACATCAATTATTGTGCAAACCCTTTCCCATACATTTTTGCTAATATTACAACCAGCATGGTAGTTATACTAGACCTTCTTTATCTAAACTGAGGATTAATTCTTTCAGGAATTCATAGTTGAAGAAACTTAAGGTTTCATAGAAAATGGGATTAAGGGGTGCCTGGGTGGCTCAGTTGGTTAAGCATCTGACTCTTGATTTTTGACTCAGGTCCTGATCTCTGGGTTGTAGGGTCTAGTCCCGCATAGGGCTCCGCAGCTCACTGGGGAGAGGGCTTGTCCCTCTCCCTCCCCCACTGCCCTTCCCCCCACTTGCGTGTGCACTCTCTCTCAAATAAATTAATAAATAAAATCTTAAAAAAAAAAAGAAAATGGGATTAAGAAAACTGTGGTCTGAGGTAAGTGGATGAAAGCATCTAAATAAACATTTGCTAAAATAAAGCAATCAAAATGTGTTATAAAGAAAGAGACTGTCAATTACACATCTTAAATTTTTCCTCTAATAGATGCAGTATTGTTCATTTACATTTAGCATTTTGCAAATTATGTACTTTTCAGTAGGATACCTTTTGCTAACTCCTATCCAGCATTAGGAAAATGCTTGTGAATTTGTTTTATCCTCTGGTGGTGATATGGATTTGAATGGCATTTCCCACCCCCTAATACTTTTTCCAAGTATTCATTGCTTTTCCAGTTTTTGTAGATTTGGACTTGTTTACCACCAAGGCCTGAGACCCTATAAGCTCAACTCATCAGTCTCCTTTATTCCTTCTTCACTTTCACAGTGCTTGTAGGATGGGTGGGTGGGTCTGGATTTATTTTACCTCATATTTCTTTCTCTCTTCCCAGCACTACTTTGTAGAAACATTCACTCCCAGTCTACCATCTGCTTTCTAGCTCTTTTCTTTTTCTGTCTTTCAGTCATTGCTTTTTCTATTTCTCTACATCACACAGATGTAAAAATATTCCTAAAACAACATACAGATGGGAAACAGCATTGGGGACTTTCAGTAGACTATCAATAAGTGAAAGCTTTGGGATTGAAATTCAGCTCTAGGTAACTCGGGGACCCAGATCCTTTTCTTACTACCATACTTCTTTCATACTCTTCACCCTACCCAAAATAGTATTTTTTCTCAACATTTTGTTACCTTTTACTTCAAGGTTAAACTTAGTGTCCAGTTCATCATTGAAACCATTCAACTGTCATTGGTGGAGCCCAGCCGAGCGCTCGGCCTCTGTACACTTGTACATAATAGTCTGTAGCACATGCATTTATGTTTACTCGTTTGTCACCATGTCATGTGTATTGAGTGTATATCCATAGATTTATGGTTAAGTCATTAAGAGCAGGGACCACAGTTACATTTCTGGTGTCTTCTATAGCAACATGCTGGTACTAGACTTTTGATAAGCACTCAAGCCCATGTATGAATGGATTGATGCCACTTATAAGATTCAGTCTTTTGGGGCAAACTTCCTTATGACTTTAGTTTTTAATGTTTATTCTGTTACTCTTCCTAAAGGTAATTTCCAGTAATCTCTAGTCTTTGTGAGGGTCACATTTCCATTTCTTTTTGTTTGTTTATTTTGATAGCACCGTACACTATAGCTGATGACTTTCTTGGCTTATTTGCAAGAACACTGTGACTTCATTGTGAATCCATCTATTCTCAGTTTTTTCTTGGCTCTGGTTCCACTTGACTCTCACCTCACAGAGCCAATAGCCTTCCCCTGTTAATATCAACTTATTTTGTTCATACCTTTCTTAACACACTTACTGTAATATTTCACACGCCGTGTCTCCAGTTCCTGCAACATACACACATACCCCTGTGCTTCTGTAAACATTTGTGTGTGTGTGTGTGTGTATGATGTTCTGAAACAGGAATCATACTTCATTCAAATTTGTATCCCAATGACTCTCACTGTTCTTGGAGTAGAGTCGTGATTGACTCACTCTTGCTAAATTACTGACTGAATGAATCAATCAGATCAATGAAGCAAGCATATTATTTTCTCTACTTATATTTTTCTAGCACTTTTGCTATCTTCCTTCTGATTAGAGTACTTAGAAATGTCCCACTAATTGTATTTGTTTCATTGCATTTTATCTAAATTATCCTGTTCAAGGATGTGTATTTTCAGAAATTTCTTTGACCTTGCTTGTACTTCCTTTATTCTTGTCCATTAAGACAATCATCACCTTCATTTTCTTTCACCTCTGATTACTCTGTCTATTGACAATGTAAAAACCTATATTTTGCTTTTACTTTTATTTCCTCCCCAGTAAATGCTAGCCCTGGATGTATTGGCTTACCAAGAAAACCTGTTTTAGAAGTTTCCTGTCCTCTATTTAGTTAGTAGTCCTCTCACTCATCCTTGAACTTTTGTCTTTTCTTAAAATGTCTACCTTCTCAAATGCTCTTGCCCTATTCAAGTCACCTTACCATCTGTTCATTTTCTAAAAGCATAACAGTGACTTTCCTTTTGAGAGTTTGAGCTTTTCAGCTTCACTTGCATCCTCCCCCCTCCCCCGGAAGACCGACTGTGTTTATCTTTCAAATTCTGTAAATCAACTTTAATTTGACTTTTTTTGAAAGACAAAGAATTTCTTCTTGCCTCTATCTTCCATAGATACTGGTAAATCAGGCACTTGAACTGCCATGAGTTTCTTGGAGAGCTGCCATGCGTTTACAACACGGTCATTGGTCACTCAGAAACATTGAGGAACTGTTGCTGTCAAAGCATGTGTTGAGCATATATTGCTTCCAGAGTATTCCATTTGACTTCATGTAAAGGTTAGGAAGAAATAAAGTCGTAATTTTGGCCATTAAAGTACTTTAGAATCAACTTAAAACACAACGTCCCCACCCCCAACATCCCCACACAACAAAATGACTTTCGTAAAGCAACACAAGGAAATATTAAAGTATATTACACAAATTATGTGTACACAGACATAAAGATAGAAAGTTAAAAAAATGCTACTAAGATTAAGTAACATTTAATCAGGAAAGATGTTTTCTAGACAGTCTCTGAGAAAAAAAATATTTAAATGACAACTGGCCAAGAGAAGATGTTGTCACAGAAAAGAGATTGGCATAAATAGAATGATGGAAAGTGAGCCAATAGTTAGGACATTTGCCTCTTTGAGTCTTATCAACAGCAGTGTATAAAAAAATGTTATCCTAAAAGTGGACATTTAACTTTTGTCCCAACCACAGAATAAACTACACATAAAAGGAATTTTTTCTTTTCCTTTATTCTCCAAAATGGTTTAATAAGATTAGCAATACATAATTATTGCTCTGAGCTCAGATATAAGACCCACGAAGTTGGCAATCTATTTGCTTAGGGAGACCTTACACCTCAAGAAATAATAAACAATTATCTGGTAACATGTAACATTAAGCGATGGTATAAAACATATGGTGCAGAAGAGGTTCAAAGGATAGAAAAGATCATTAGGCTTGGATAAACAGATGAATGCTCAAAGAGAAGTTCACATTTGAGCTGGGCTTTCAGGAGAAAGCTATTGAGGGGAAAGGGACATATGGGCAAGTGTTTCGTAGAGGGCACAAAGGCAGGAATGTGAACAGTCTTTTCAGGGTGTGGCCTGCCTTACAGTTCTTAGTTATGTGAGGATGTTGTTGGACAAAAATGAAAATGTAGTTGAGTTGATACTAGTAGATGGTAATATGATATTAAGAAATGGAGTAAATTAGTAAATTAGTAAATAAATGGAGATGTAGCAATGTTTATAACAGTATTTTCAACATTGTTAAGATGTCACATGTCCTTATATTCATCTGTAGATTCAAAGAAATATCAATTAAAATCCCAGCAGGCATTTATTTTTTAAGGAAATTGAGTAGCCAGTTCTAAAATGCATATGGAATTGCAAGGGACCTAGAATAAAAATTCTGAAAAAGAATAAAGTTAGAGGACTGACGTTACCTGATTTTACAAGACTTACTATGAAGCCTCAGTAACCAAGACTATATGATATTGGTATAAAAATAAAAATATATGGGATAGAATAGAAAGTAAGGAATAGATTAAGACATATATAGTCAGTCAACTTTCAGTAAAGTGTCATGATAACTCAGTGCTAAAATGTACAGTTTTTTTAACAAATAGCAGTAAAAGAATTAGCTATCCATATGAGGAAAAAGAAACCTAAGCCACAAATGTTACCACACCATAATTAATTAACTTTGATTAATTAATCAAAATTAACATAGGTCTAGACGTAAGAGTTCAAACTATGAAACCTCTAAAAGAACTCATAGGTGAAAATCCTTGTATCATCACATTAAACAAAGGTTTCTGACACAGCCACAAAAGCTCAGACCATCAAGGAAAAAACTGGCAATTTGAATTTCATTAAAATCACAACTTTTTTACTTTGAGAGACACAGTTACAAAATGAAAAGAGTAGCTATGGGCAAGGAGAAAATATTTGCAAAACATACATACAGAATATGAATAACATTTACAAGGGAATAATAGCAACCTAATCTTAAAAATTATGGACAAATCTACTTTCTGTCTGTAGAGATTTGCCTTTTCTGGACATTTTGTATAAATGGAATCATACAATATATGGTCTTTTGTGACTGGCTTTTTTTCACTAGCAGAATGCTTTCAAGGTTCATCCACGTTGTAGCATGTATCACTTTTCATTCCTTTTTATTTCCAAATAATATTCTATTGAATGGATATACCACATTTTGTTTATTCTGACATCGGTTGGTGGATATTTGGGTTGTTTCTACTTTTTGGCTATTATGAATAATGCTGCTCATGTACAAATTTTTGTGCGGACATGTTTTCATTTTTCTTGGTATATACCTAACAGTGGAATTTCTGGGTCATGTGGTAACTTTATGTTTAACCTTTTGAGGAACTGCTGGATGGTTTTCCAAAGTAGCTGCACAAAGTTACATTGCCTCTGGTAATGTATGAAGGTTATAATTTCTCCACATCCTCATGAACACTTGTTATTATCTGTCTTTTGATCATTACCATCTCCTAGTGGGTGTGAAGATACCTCTTGCATTTCTCTGGTGGCTGTTGATTTGAGCATCTTTTCCATGTACTTCTTGGCCATGGGCATCTTCTTTGGTGAAATGCCTATTCAGATCCTTTGCCCACTTTTTTTTTTCTCTTAAGGTATAATTGTCATATAACATTATATTAGTTTCAGGTGCACAACATAATGATTTGTATACATTGTGAAATGATCACCATGATAACTCTAATTAACATTCATCACCATACATAGTTACGACTTTTTTTCTTGTGATGAGGACTTTTAAGATAGATAGCATCTTTCAAATATGCAATACAGTATTATTAACTATAGTCACCATGCTGTAGATTACATCCCCATGACTTATTTATTTTGTAGCTGGAGGTTTGTACCTTTTGACCCCCTTCATTCATTCTATCCACCCCCCCACCCCCCTACCCTCTGGCAACCACCAATCTGTTCTCTGTACCCAGGAGCCTCGTTTTTGGTTGGTTGGTTTGTTTTGGCTTTTAGATTCTACATATAAGTGAAATCATACATTATCTGTCTTTCTTTAACTTAGTTTTAAAATGGATTATCTTCTTGTAATTGGGTTGTAACCATCTTTATAATACTGTAGATATAAGCCCCATATCAGATATATGATGTATAAGTTTTTTCTACCAGTCTGTGAGGTATTGCATATTAAAACAATGATGAGATACCACTACACCTATTAGAATGGCCAAAATCCAAAACACTGACAATACCAAATGCTGGTGAGGATGTGCAGCAACAGGACCTCTCATTCATAATTTTGTGCTGTTATCATTTCAAGCTTTTTACAGATTGCAAATGGCTTCTTAACTGTCTTCCTGATTTTAATCTTTACCTTCTTCAGTCTCTTCTCATCCTTACCCCTAATGGAGGAACATGATAGCAGTTTTCAAATATATGAAGGGCTATCATGAAAATAAGAATTGACTCACTCTGTGTAACTCTAGAGTAGAAGAACTATGCTCTTTTCTTCTAAATTATATTATGAATAAGTCCTTCAAGGCTGAATGCATTTCGTAAAAAAAATCAGCTCATTTTATAAATTCTTTTTTGGCCTCAGATGGTATAAACCAAGGCAAATAAAAATCACTTCTTCAAACCTTGTTCAACCTGCTATGCACACTCAAGTTTTGATCTTCATTTTGTTCTCTGATATCCTAGAACAGGCTGATACTGTTGGACTAACCTACTATCCTTTCTCTAAAAAAAAAAAAAAAATCCATCCCATTACCTCACCTACACAATATTTTTTTTTTCTCTAACTGTTGGCATTAGCATTGTCCCAGTTATCCATATTACACTTAATTTACAGCTTACTTAACCAACTTCTAGTTAACAACCTTTGCAGGTAGATAGGGACTTGATAATGATTGTCTGTCATACACAAGCAATACCAGACCAGTAGCTATCATTTTCTGCAGCCACACACAATTTTTATAGTCTTCTTAAAGTGTAAAGATAAACACATTCCTTAACATGATGCAAAGTTAAAGTAACTTTGTAACATTTTATTTTTTATTTACTTTTTGTAACTTTAACATTTTAAGTGGAGTTATATGTATTAAAAGCTATGCTTTATGACCAAGGTTTTGAAGATAACTAAGAATCTTGGAAATCGTGTTTTAAGCTGACACTCTATAAAACATAATTCCCATCGATATAAAAGTTTGTCAGAATTATGATTCAGTTTAGTTAAAGACAATTTGGTTTTCTTATGCTTTTTAAGCTTTATGTAGGGATACTGTTAATCTGATCAGTATCCATATCAGAATATTAGGAAGTTCAGATTAACTAGTCTCTTCATTTGGAAAATGCAAACCCATACCTTTACAAAATCATGGAGAAAATATAGGTATGTATTTTAAACCAAAATTATTAAATTAGTCTTATTTGCCTAAAGATTCACTTCTATTATGTGAACTGGGCTTTCTATAAAAATATTTCTGAGCTTCTAGCAGAATCTCTAAGAAGGATTTTTTTCTTAAATGTCTAGCTCACTTAAAGTCTTCATAAGATACTAGAATATAAGATTTATGAAAGTGCTTGCTATTCTCTCTGAACCAGATTATCACTCCTTTAACTTCCAAGACTTTATAATTTAATTTATTAATACCCTTCTATGTTAGGAACATATTTCATGCATACACAGTGAGAGATAATGGCTTTTCTCAATTACAACAACACAGAATTTGTCGCTTCTGTTCTGCAACCTCGGAAAGAGCTTTAAGTAATCAGAGAAACACAAAAACTCACCAGTCAGATTTCAAAGGGCTATTTTACTTTCTAGTGTTCAGGAAATTTTTTATGAAATACTTTAAGCCCACAAATAGACAAAAAAAAAATTAAAAGATAGTAACTCAAAATTTTTATGAAATACTTTAAGCCCACAAATAGACAAAAAAAAATTAAAGGATAGTAACTCAAAATTTTTTTTATCATCTTTCACATGAGAGATAATAGATCCCTATAATCCCAGTAGCCGTCTCGAAGGGTCAGAATATAAAATTACACTCCTACTCATGGCTGCTACCAGTGGGGAGTGATTTTTCATTGTTGTTTAGCGCAAACTAGATCCAGAACCAAAATGGCCAAAGCCAGAAAAAAATTCAGAAGTACTACATTAGGACAAAACCATGTTAACAAAGATAGTGCTCTGTTGCTGCTTTAGAATCAGTCCGGGGACCAAGCAATTATTCCTGGGCTTAAACAGCCCATGAAACGTATTTTCTGTGGTAACAGTTGTATTGGCTTTGTGAATCCACTCTGGCATCTTGGTGGAAGCTCCGAAGCTATCGTAGGCTTATATGCAGAGAGTTAAAAAAATGACTTTCATACATATAAAATGAACACGGATTAGACTTGACTTAACTCACTAATTAATGAGAGAACCAGTGAGATGTGGTAAATGTGATTCAAAGGACATTTTAGACATGCGTAGTTAAAGACAAGTTAATAAAGTAGTATTAGAATAACATTACTAAGTTAGATATAAAACTAGTTAATATTCTACAGGGAAATAAACCATGGCCTATGGGATTATCTTTTCTAACAGAAGGAAAGTATCTGAATTTATTCAGGACAGAAAAATCTGCAAATTAACATGCAACTTAAGTATATCCAGGATTTTAATCAATTTTAAACAGTGGATCAATGAAAATACATTCCCCCAAATTATCCTTGGGTGGACCTGTTAAATAATGCGCCTAAATCATATTGAAAAGATAGGTTGCTCTCCTTTTTATTCTTATTTTCAAACTTTAACTCTTCTTAACACATGGCAACAACATATGATATACCCAACACTTGTCCAGAGTAATTATAGTGGCATAAGGTTTATTGGTGGGAAGTGTCAATATGATAAAGATGTCAGTGTTCCCCAAACTAATCTAAAAATCAGTATGATTTTATTAAAACCTCAACGAGTGTTTTTATAGAACTTGGCAAGTAAGTCCAAAACTAATTATGAAGAGAAAAAGCTCAAGAATAGCTCAGAAAAATTTGAGGACAATGAACAAGGTGGAGGGAATTATCCTATGAAATGTCAAAACTAATTATGAAGCAATAGAGTGTGCAGAGATAGACAGACAGACAAGTAGAAACTAGTAGAAAACCCAAAACATGTTGATGCACATTTGAAACCCTGACAGATGCAGCACTACAAATCGGTGGAGGAAAAGTGAACTCTTATTAAAAGTTATTAAGGCATTTGTTTATAACACTTGGAAAACATAAAAATAGACTGCTAACACATATTATAATAAAAAATAACTTCCGGGTGGATAACTACCTAAATGCAGAATGGCAAAATGTTAAAACTTTTAGAAGAAAATAATAGAATGTTGTTATAACCTTGAGGCAGAAAGGGATTCCTGAAACAAAACACAGAACTACCTGATACAAAGCTGAAATTTCAAATGTGATTATA
Organism: Mirounga leonina; assembly: GCF_011800145.1. Classification (NCBI taxonomy): domain Eukaryota; kingdom Metazoa; phylum Chordata; class Mammalia; order Carnivora; family Phocidae; genus Mirounga; species Mirounga leonina. The sequence goes on from NW_023270451.1 coordinate 22,663,888, forward strand.
TTTTTAAAAATTGTTTTCCTCAAAATCACCATTTTTCAAAGAAATGTGAAAAGACAAGCCACAGATTGGGACAAAGATACTTGCAACATATTTAATTGAGAAAGTGTTAGTATACAGTATGTATAAGGACATCTTCAATAAATCAATAAGAAAAAAGACACCCAGCCCAACAACATCAACAAAAATGGGTAAAAGACATGATCTAACAGTTTGCAGAAATGGACAAATGACTCAGAAAAATATGAATAAACGTTCAACCACACTGGTAATCAGGCAAATGCAATTAAAATCACAGTGTCATGTCTTTTTATACTTACAAGATCACCAGTATTTATTTTTTTTATTTTTTATTTTTTATTTTTATTTATTTATTTATTTTTATTCTTATGTTAATCCCCATACATTACATCATTAGTTTTAGATGAAGTGTTCCATGATTCATTGTTTGTGCATAACACCCAGTGCTCCATGCAGAATGTGCCCTCCTCAATACCCACCACCAGGCTAACCCATCCTCCCACCCCCCTCCCCTCTAGGGAACGAACCCTCAGTTTGTTTTTCAGAGTCCATCGTCTCTCATGGTTCGTCTACCCCTCCGATTTCCCCCGCTTCATTCTTCCCCTCCCGCTACCTTCTTCTTCTTCTTTTTTTTTTCTTAACATAAGATCACCAGTATTTAAAGGGTCAGAATATACCAACTATTGGTGAGAGTGTGGGAAGTCAGAACCTTTCATACATACAGTGCTACTGAGAATATGCATCGGCATAAGCATTTTGAAGTAAAATTTGTCTGTTTAAGTTGAAAAAGCGTATGTTCTTTGATTCAGGAGTTCTATTTCTAGGTGTATATCATGGAGAAACTCACACACGTGTGTAAGGAGACACATATGAGCAGTATTCATAATGGCTAAAATGGAAAACAATATAACTGTCCATCTGCAAATAACGGATGAATATATTTTGATATATTCACAAAAGATGTATATACCTGGTTGTTAAAATGAATTAGTAGAATGGTATTTATAACTGTAGATAAATCTCATACATAACGTTGAATGAAGCAAACTAAATTATGGAATGAGAGGCACACTTCACAATGTTTGAAAACTGCAGATGTACACATATTGTGCATATTCATGTATACATATTATTTCTACTTCAAAACGTCCATAGGAAGACTGAGCATCAAAATTAGTATGATGGTTACATCTATGGAAGCAGTGAAGGGACTAGAATTAGAGATGAATAATAAAGGGGCTCTAGCTTTTCTGGAATACATTTCTTTAGGAAAAAATCTGACTCAAATATTGCGCAGTGCTGAGATTTGATAAAGTTGGGTGTTTGGTACATGGGTGTTTATTACCTAATTTCCTCTGCATTTCTCCATGATTGAAATACTTCAGGAAAAAAAAAGAGAAATACTTCCTTTTGAGGAATAAAAAAATGGTATGTATAAAACATGTATATAAACTTAAAAGCATTATACATTAAACAACACTAATACTGTATATTGCTCCTAAACATAAATAAATATATGCATTTATATACGTGTGTGCACACATAAACATACATACAGTTATGAGCATTATCTATTTCAAGCGTACAACTTGAATAGGAAGGATTCCCTGCAATTCCTGTTGTTTTTTCTTGAAGAGGAGAGGTGGAAAGCAGGATTAGGGATGAGGCCTACAGCATATTTCAGCTGGATCTGTTGTTTTATGTAATTTATTAAGGACCAAAAATGATGTAAGTATGTCATACATTAGCAGTTACCAGTTCTTTGTGATAGGAATATGAATATTGGGCAAACTGAATCTCTCCATTTAGTATTGCTTTTCAAAACAATCTATTTTTCAAGACGATCTTTTATTTTATTTTTTATTTTATTTATTTATTTTTTAATTTTATTATGTTATGTTAGTCACCATACAAGACGATCTTTTAGAAACATTAAGGATGTGAGGGCGATCTGGCTGCGACATCTGTCACCCCATTGCTCTCCAGGGTTGATTCGGCTCATCTGGCTGGCTAGGCAGGTGTCCCCTTTCTCCCTCACCACTCCACGTGCGTCCCTCCCGAAGCTGTGCGCTCGGTCGAAGAGGATGACCTTCCCCGATAGAGGAGAACTGTTCTGCACTCCCCTGCTAGAGAGAGCTTCCAAACAAGCTCTCAAGGTCCATTTGTAGGAGAACATAGGGTAGTCAAGCTTCCAAGACTCCAGACACATGCAAATGAGGCTCTGCACGTGGCAGTCTGCCTTTCTTAAAAAAAAAAAAAAAAATTAAAATAAAAAAAAAAATAAAAACATTAAGCATTTGACTAAGATCGGAGCTTGTGGATAAAAGACAAATTTTGGGGTCAGTAAGAGTATCATAAAATCAAGTACTTTGTCAACTCATGTTTTGAAAATGATAATGTACTATCAGAGAAGTTAATTGTGGCTAATTTTTCTCCTCTTCCCAAAGAATACAAGTCAATGACCAGATTGTGGAAGTGGATGGAATCAGCTTGGTGGGTGTCACACAGAATTTTGCTGCAACGGTTCTCAGAAACACCAAGGGCAATGTCAGGTAAATATGTGGCTTCAGATATGTATAATTTTATTACTTAACATTTTGTTGAATTTCAGTTTTCTAGAATTGTACCTGTAGTTATATGTAATTACAATGAAGATTTTATCTAAATACTCAACACCTGCCTTTAGTTTTTAATGTTTCCTTCTTTGTTGTAATTAGTTTATGCAAATGTAATTTAAGACCAAAACTTACGGTATTTTAGAACGACATGAAGATATGAAGTGTACCGTGTGAATCAATATGGTTAATTACTGAACTAAGTGTGCCTCACTGCATAACATTTCTGCTTAAGTCCTCAACAAATATGAATTTAGACTCTAAAGCCTTTTAATAAAACTAGTTATACAGTAAATTGAAATTGAAATGATTATACATGTATCCAGCAGTACATGTTTTTAGATAAACTGGCTAAATTATTTGAGGTTAATACATGCATTTAAAAAATCTCTTTATAGACTTTATAGGACTAATCTTTGGCAAACTGTAACTTTGCCACCTTAATAGGACAGAGGGTACATTCTTTTGGACCTTGAGATATATATCCTGTCCTGGGGTTCTGAAAATTGTAGCTTAGAAAACAGATAAGAAAGTAGTCCTGAGCCAACTAAGGTCAAGGTTTGAAATCCATTTTATTTGGTCATAGGTATTTATTTTTAAATATCGTGTTGCTTATGTCCTAATATTTTTCCATCGGTCCTACAAAGGAACACAGAGGGGACACTATTTAGTGTGGGCAATTATGAAAATGTTTTGGTGTTACCATCAGAATGTCACGGCCAGATACTCTGAAATATCAATGAGTTAATATTGCTGTAAAGAGGGTAACACGAGGATGTTATTGCAGCGGGTTTTATGTTGCACAAACATGGGTTTAAGTTTTAGAATTTAGACTTTTTCAGTTGGAAAATACCCTTTAATGCTGAAGGAAATGTTTAAAGAATGCACCATCAATGACTTCTATGGGTGCTATGTTGATGCTTCAAGACTACCCGTAGTCCTGAGAAAAGTATGTGAAATAATTGGGAAGAGCACAGAAAAAACTGTCTGATGCTCTCTTAGAGCCGTGTGTGGGGGCTCTCTCAGGAAATGTGACTGTCTTTCTGCAGACAGCACTTTTCCTGTCGGTAGAGAACTTGGTTTTCAAGCTGCCCGTTAGGCTTTGAAGTGAATTTTAAAGTGAAATATTAATAAGATACACATTCAACTTGTTAAGAACATTGTTCTTTTTTTTTCTTTTTTTTATAAGAACATTTTTCAGTTGCAAGGAAGTTTATAGTTACATGAAATCATAGCCATCCTTTTATTTCAAACCTCCTACAAATTACAAACGGCTTCTCAACTATCTCCTGATTTTAGTCTCTCTCTTCTTCCTTCTGTCCTTCCTTCTCATCCTTCCTCCAAATGGAGGAAAATAATAGCAGTTTTCAGCTCTAGGAAGGGCTATCATGGAAAAAGGAATGAACTCATTCTGTGTAACTCTAGTACTGGAGGATCTGAGACCTGTGGGTAGAAGTGAAAATTCCACATCCATCATGTGCCTCTCCTCTTCACATGCCTTCAGTGGCTCCCCATTCTGTACAGAATCTAAGCTCTTGACCCTGGTATTGAAATCTTTCATCAGCCAGTCTTATCACTTACCTCTCCCTGTGGGTAGTCATATTCCTTCAAATGTGACTTGTGAATTATTGTTTTATTATTGTGCCTTTCTCTCTGTCATTTCTTCTGTTTAAAATACTGTCTTCTGTTTAGAACCTGCTTATCTTGAGGAACATATTTCAAATCCCTTATCTTCCAAGAAGTCCTCCTTGACCTACATATCCCCTAGTGATCTCTTCTTCCTGGTAGCACTCATCATTCATACTACTTTTTTGACCTTGAGGTTACAGAATATTACTTTCATCTTTTAAAGGCGTACATTTATTTCCTCATTCACTTTGCACAAATCTTGATATTGAAATGGGACCTTCAGCCCTCCCTTGTCCCCCCCAAATTATTTAACCCAGGGTCTTAATTGAGTATAAGGAGAAAGTCTTTTCTCAATTTTAACTTATTAAAAATAATATTTGAGTCCTCTGAATATATTTTAGGTGGTAGTTCTCCGTAAAGTAATAATACAAAAACAGAATCCCAAAACTAGACCTGTATTTTTATTTTTATTTTATTTATTTATTTATTTTAAAGATTTTATTTATTTATTTGACAGAGAGAGACACAGCGAGAGAGGGAACACAAGCAGGGGAGTGGGAGAGGGAGAAGCAGGCTTCCCGCGGAGGAGGGAGCCCAATGCGGGGCTCGATCCCAGGACCCTGGGATCATGACCTGAACCGAAGGCAGATGCGTAACAACTGAGCCACCCAGGTGCCCCTAGAACCTGTATTTTTAATGAACTTTTTAAAACTAAGAATTTAAAATAGGTGTGGTTTTATATTTCTTGTTTTAATTGGTGTCTTAGCTGTCACATTCAGTGGTTACTGAAATTTATTTTCAAAAAGGGATACCTGAAAAATTAGTGAATTTAGTTTGATATTTTTCCTAACTACTAAGCACAGATCTGGGAGCCATGGGTCTAAAATAATACAAGTGGGAGAAAGATAGGAAGCGAGAAGTGATGAGAAGAACGGAACTGAAATTTGGATGGTGATTCTTTCTGAAGTATTAGAGGTCAAGATTTTACTTATTTCCTGGGAATGTGTATGAAATTGGTGCCAACTTTTGGATACGCGTTGAAATCACACAGTGAAGTTCTGTGACTTTATCCACACTCACAGAGAATCATTTTCCATCTGACCTCAGTCTGCTTTATTTTGTTACACTTTAAATGACAATACCTGAGTTTATGAACTGATGCTACTAACAAAACCTCCATTAATATGACATTTTTAACACACTGGAGAAATTACGAGTATTTTAATGTGATAATTTTCAAGGCTTACGTGTTTTTCAACTCCACATCATTTATATGAGTTAAGAAGTGGTTCAGCTCAAACCAGGTGAGGTTCCTGGGGGAGTGAAAGTCTAGCCTGGGTCAGAGTATCAGTAAACAATTACTATTTCCTTCATTTTACTGATGTCATTTAGAACTAAGCACTCATGATAAGTATTATGCTAATATCATGTAATTACTTTACATAATTGATTAGGAAAGGACTCACAGGAATCAGAATAGTTCGTAGTCAGAAAGGATGCACCACAGCAGCTTCGGGAGAAAGAAAAGCGGTAACAGGGTGGGCGTGGCGAACTCGGACACAGTCTTCTTTATAATCCCTCTACTGGGCCTCACAGGACTTGGTCTCCCAGTGCTGAACCACCATGGGCATGCATGTGCATGCAGCATCTTGGTACCAAGAAGTCCCAAGTCTATGTATGGTAGGGATTTCTCACTGAAATCATTGAAAACCCCTGGACTCCACCAAATCCAGGTAGAAGGAATAAATCCAATTATTATTGCCAAACAATTTTGACAAGCTAGTCTGTCTTGCCTTGAAACAGCTCACGGACCCATATTTGCAGAAGATCATTTATCCCTGGTTAGTACATCTCACAGCTTTGACTAAAGATCAGTACCATGCTCTAGGCGATTCTGTGTACTTTGTCAATCCAGCTGGTCTCTAGATTAACTCATGCTCTATAATGCATAGTGCATAACATATTTACCACTCTCCTTTTGACTTTAGATTCATACTACTTTGTATGTTTCTATTGTATATTTCTTCTTTTAAATTTTTTTTATTTGAGCGTATTTATTGTATATTTCAATGTTACCTGGTGAAAACCTAAAAAGAAAATGTTGTAAGTTATTTGAAAACCTATAATCTTTTTGGTGCTTGATAGAACGTAACTTGCCAAATGTCATATAGTTAAAAAGTTAGAAAAAAGTTCTTTTCTTATTGTCAGATCCTGCATTATGTAAAAAATAATTTAAATAGTTTTGATTCGGTTCATTTGAATCTGCAGGTTTATCTACTTACAATTCATTTTTATATCAGAACATATTAAGTGATGCTTTTCTTGGAGATCCTTAAAAGAGCCTTATGTCTGTTGGTCCATGTAAAGTTATGGAGAAAATACTTTTAAACTTAAAATTATAAAGTTATTAGGAAAAAATAATAGTTCAAAAGAGATAAAAATACTGGATATACCCATGGAAAGAAAGTAGGAATCTCTAGATATTAGGAGACTAATTAAAAGTTATACAAACTACTTTCCATTTATTTTTGGATACATAATTTAGCTTTCTGTGATGTTGTTTTGCTAGAGATGTCCCAAATGTAGACATTTCACTCAATCTCTTATGTTCTATCTCTGTGGACAAGGGGAAAAATATCTTTGAATTATAGTATAGCCAGAGGATAGGTACAGTCATACAGCTGATTCTGTTACAAATTATAAATATTATTTAATGTATTCACTGATATTTCTTTATGCACTTAGTACTAGGAATAATTGTCTTTCTCTAGTAACTGTTTTTTTTTCCCCATGAAGCCAGACCTCATGGATTCAGATTCTGGCTTAATCATTTAGATGTATGAGTTTATGGAAGTGTTTAATCTCCCTGTAGTTTCTTCATTTATAAAATGGGCATCATAATAGTACCTCCCCCATACATGTGAGATGAGTATTAAATGAGTTAAAACATGTAATGAATGCCTAGAAAAAGTTGAAATTCAATAAAATATTAGTGATTATTATTTTTTTCTGAAAACTCTGATGCCTTCTTAGGTGATCGTGTAGATTGTTAGAAAACTGAGAGTCGATTTTATAGCCTTTTCTAACAAAGGCACAGGATCTGATAGTCTGCAGAGGAAACCATTGTTACTGGTTTCTCCTTTTAGTTCTTTTGGAAGTACCAATATAAGTCTTTTCTTCATTTCTTGATTTTTCAGTTTTAGATAAAAATTTAATGATTGCTTTTATAAAACTTTCACCAATCAGGTTTTTTTTTAGTTAAAAACTTTTGCAAGAGTTTATGACATTTACTGTCTATTATATGGCTACAGTTGTCTTAGGTAGCTTTCCTGTAAGTTCATTCAAAAATTAAAACCAATAAGTAGTATCTATAATGTTATGGTTAGGAAAATATTATTCCGTCTAGAATCAAGTATGAGTGAATTGATAGAAAATGAAATGTATGGGGATTAACATAAGAATAAAATTAAAAAAAAAAAGAAAATGAAATGTAGTTTTATGTCATTCAATCTGTGTCACTTTCAAGGCATAAAGGTTCTAGTGGAACCTGACTTAATTTATTTCTAGCCTTCTTGATTTCCTCTGGGTCATACATAGCTGCCAGGGGGCTTACATGTCTGAAAATGTATTATTTGGCCCTCAAAAATAAGTAGGTATAGTATTTGAGTTAAAAATCCTTTTCTTTCAGTCCTACAAAGATATTTTCCATTGTCTTTTAATATCTACAACTGGTAAAGAGAGATTTAATATTAATCTGATTTGTAGTCCTTTCTGGTTTTCTGTTTTGGAGGTTTTTTCCCCTCTTAATTTGGTTTTTGTCAGGCTATAACTAGATCTGTGTTTGTTTGTTTTGCTTGGAATTCAATCTGAACACTTGAATTTGGGTAATTTTCTGTTTTTTCTTTTTTTTTTTTTAAGGTATTCTGTCTCATTCTCTATTTCCTTTTATTACTTAAAGCTTTGTCCTCTCTTGTCCGTGCTTGAGAGTTATTCAGCTTCCTACTTGAGATCTTCATGTGGCTTTCAAATTTAATTAAATTTCATGTGGCACATCAAACGTAGTATGTTCACATTATTATCCTTTATTTGTACCATTCTCTGTCTTATACCCTCCTCTAAAAAAATCATATGATCTTTACTTGACTGATTCCCTCTTATCAAGTCTCAGTTCAAAAATCACTCTTTCAGTGAATGAATTCTTCTTATATTATGGTATTTATGTTGTCCAAATCCCAAGTCAGTTTCTATCACATTACCATGTCCTCTACATAGCATCCTCAAAGTAAATAACCCTCTGATGATCCTCTCTTCCCGGTATTGCTTCTCTTGTTCAGTCTTCCACCACACTGACCCCTGACTAGCCTTGATGATTAGAGTATGAAGGAAGTAGTGATGTGTGCTTCCGAGGCTAGGCTATAAAAGGCATGTGGTTTCTACCTTGGTCTTCTGGATCACCAGCTCCGGAGAAATCCAGCTGCCATTTTGAGAACACATTCAAACAGCCTTCTGGAGAGGCTCATACAAGGAAGAACTTAGGCCTGTCAACTAGCGAGCCATGTGAGGGCAGCACCTTAGAGGGAGATCTTCCAGCTTCAGTAAAGCCTTGAGATGCCAGTAGCCCCCGTCAACATTTGATTGAACTTAGTGAGAAGCACCAAGCCAGAACTGCCTAGTCAAGCATCTCCTGAATTCTTGACTCAGAGAAACTATGGAAGATAAAATGTCTATAAATTTTGGGGTAATTTATTATATAAGGTAGAAAAAAAGAGAGGACGTCATTATAGACCTAACAGTTATTATAAGGATTAGCCAATATTATGAAGAACTTTATGCTGATAAATACAACTTAGGATAAATGGTTAAATTTCTTAGAAGACAGTGCTATGACAAAGTACCAAAGCTCACTCACAAAAAAATAGTGTGTGCATGTGTGTGTATGTGTGTGTACATGTACTCATGAAGATGAATTTAGATTCTAAGCTTTCTGGCAAAGGAAATTCCAGTTTCAGTTTGTTTCATTGGTGAATCTCACCAAACATTAGAGGGAGAAATAACATGCCTTCTATATAAACTTTTCCAGAACATAGAAGAGAGGACACATCTCAACTACATTTATGAGGCCAGCATTACCATCATATTAAAGTCAGAAAAAGACATTAAAGCAAAAATCATTACATACCAATATTGCTCATGAACGTAGATACAGAAGTCCTTAAGCAAAAATTTAACAGATTGAAGTCAGGAATATATAAAAAGGGTAATACATTATGACTAAATGACATTAATTTTTGGAATGCATGTTTGATTTAATGTTTGAAATTCAACCTGTGCACTTTTCCATACTGATAGAAGAATAGAGAAAAATCATACGTTCACATGCTCATCTCAGTAGATAGAGACCAACAAAAAAACTCTCAGGAAACTTGAAATAGAAGGGAATTTCCTGTGTGATAAATAGCAAATCCTTTCTCTCTAGTAAAAGAACAATGTGTGTGTGTCCACTTTCACCACTTTATTCAACATTGTCCTAGGGCTCATAGCTAGGTCAGTGAGGCAAGAATAAGAAATGGAAAGCACATAGATTGAAAAAGAAGAAGTAAACCTATTCACAGATAACTTACGTAGAAAGTCCTAAGGAATCTACCAAAGATGTTATGAGAACTAGTAAGTGAGTCAAACAGGATTACAGGGCATAGGTTGATGTACAGAAATCAGTTCTATTCTACAGACTGGCAACAAGAAGGAATTGAAAATTCAGATTAAAAATAACATTTATGTTAACATCAAAAACATGAAATACTTAAGGATAACCTGACATGATATGTTGACAACTTCAGCAAGATACTTCTGAGAGAAAATAAAGACTACCTAAATGAGTGAAGCAATAGACCACGTTCATGGGTAAGAATACTCAGTATTGTTAAATTTCCAATTTTCTCCAAATCTGCAGACTAAGGAAATCTCAGTGAAAATCTCAGCAAGATTTTTTAAAAAGAACAAAGTTGAAGAACTTTCACTGCCTCAAAGCTACACTAATCACAACAGTCTATGGTTTAGGCATATGGATAGAAATACAAATTAATGGAACAGAAGAGAGTTCCAATATCGACCTGCACAGACATGAACAATTGCTTTTTGACAAATGCACCAGAATAATTCAGTGGGGGAAATTATGGTCTTTTCAACAAATGGTTCTGGGACCATTGAATAACCACATTAAAAAAAGAATAAGAACACTTGACCTTTGTCCCACAGTATATGCAAAAATTAATTCAAGATTGATCATAGATCTGTGTGCAACAATTGAAGCCATAAAATTTCTAGAAAACAGGCAAAAATCTTTATGACCTTGGGTTAATCAAAGATCTTTTAAGACAAAGATCTTGCTCTAAAGCAAGAAATGTAAGAGAAAGACATGATAAATGAAACTTCATCAAAATTTAAAACATTTGTTCAAGAAAATGGAAAAGCAAGCTAAAGACTGAATATTTGCAAAAACAATGATCTGATAGAGGACTGTTATTTAGAAGATATGAAGAACTCTTCTAATTCAATAAGAAGATGTATAATCCTATTAAAAATGTGCAAATCAATTAAAGAGACACTTTCCCGAGGAAGATACACAGTTAAGCACATGAAATGCTGCTCAACATCATTAATCACTGGGGAAATGCAAATTGAATCCACAATGAGGTACTACTACACACCCACTAGTATGGCTGAAATTTAAAAGACTGATAATACTATGCATTGACAAGGATGTGGAGCAAATTTAACGTTCATTCATTGCCAGAAGAAATGCAAAATAGCACAGCCATTTTGCAGAATAGTTTGGCAGGTTCTTAAAAAGTTAAGCATGTACTTGCCGTATCAGCCAGCAATTCTATTCATAGCTATGTCTTCAAGAGCAATAAAAACATATATCTACCCAAAGACTCATACTTACATGTTCATAGGAGCTTTGTTCATGATAGCTAGAAACAACTCAGATGCCTTTAACTCATAAAGGATATACAAGTTGTATTGTATCCTGTGTAATGAAATATTTCTCAGCCATGCAAAGAAACAAATTGCTGATATATTCAACCCAGTATTTGACTGTCAGAACTATTATATTGACTAAAGAAGGCAGACAGAAAAGCCTTCATACTGTACTTTAAACTGCAAGCATTTCAGAGGCATTTTTGAGGCAATAAAAATGTGCTATATTGTGGCTATTGTATATATGACACAACTATATATATATTTGTGAAAACTCACTGTATTAGACAACTTAAATTGGTGAATTTTATTATATAAATTTGATCACAATAAAATTGATCTTTTAAAAATGTATGTTAATAGTTAGCGATTAAAAAGCATCATGCTAACATTTAATTATATTGATGGGGATGGGGATTTAGAAAGGAGGACAATGTCTACTTAAGAAAGGCAGATGTAGTCAAACTGAATTTCCTCAGTAATATGTCTATGTTATTACGCTGTATACTTCTTTTTTAAAAAATACTTTCCATTATTAATTTTTTTACCAGAAAAAATAATATCTATATTAAATTCTTGTCTGGACCCTCTTCTTTATTCAGACATGGATTTGCAGCATAACTTTTAAGAACTCGTGTGTTTTGGGGTGTTACAGCTTTAAGTGGGACCTTTCTGATCTTGTTTACCACTATGTAAATGACATACTGTACCTATTATTGTAAAACATATTGCCTCAAAATTTAGTGACTTGAAACAACGAACTTTTATCTCACAGTTTATGGGATCTACTTTCCAGCTTTTTCATGAGAGCCTCTCTGCAGGGACGCCTCACTACATGGAAACTGGATTTTCCAGAGGGAGTGAGCCAAGAGAGTATCCACGCTGGAATCCGTCATCTTTTCATAACTTAATATCCAAAGTGACATTCCGTCAGTTTTGTATTTTATTTGATAGAAGAGTTAATAGGTCCCTCTTACACTCCATGAACATCAGGAGCCAGAGATCACTTGGGTGCATCTTAGAGGCTGCATATTATGTAGTGATCAATAACTAGTTGGATGGATGGATGGACAGGCAGTCTGATTAATGTTATACCACAATACAATTCATTTGTTTGATGTTGCATACCCTCTCTTAAGAAGAACCCTGAAAATTTTGAGACTATTTAGGAAAGACTGACCAGGATGGTGAGAGATCTAAACATTTTTCTCTTGTATATATAAAAATTAAAGATTCTGCCAACTTTTACCTAAAATAGAACATTTTAAGAAGACATAGTAACAATTGTGAAGCATTTGAAGGAGTGAACTGTGGAAAAAGACTTAGGTATTCTTTTTAACTCCAGACCGCCGTCCTAGCACTGGAGGACAGCAGTTACAGGAAAATGATGTTACAGGAGAAAATTGTGCTTCAATATGAGAAATTTCTAATAAATTGTATATTTGCTCTTCAGTGCCATTTACATTAAACTGTAAATGCTTTCTGGCAAGTACTGCTACTTATGGTCAATAACATTCATCATGCTTTTATCCTTAGCATATGTGTTTAGTGACTTTTTGACATTGAGTCATATGACACTTCTGGAGGTGAGGATTTTATAGGAATTGTAGTTACACATAATAAAAAATAAATTAATCTGAAGGTCTTAAATATGTCCCTGTCCTTTTTGGAAGAGGTTATAATACTCAAAAGAAAATATAAATGCATACTGAGTTTTTGAAATAAATATGTACTTGTTTATTTTGGATTCACACCTGCATATGTAATTTCTAAATATGAAAAGTTTTTTTTAATTTTTTACCTAAAATCATTGGTTTTCCATTTGAAGATTTCCATTTGAAGTACATTAAATCTTGAAAGGTTTTTGCCTCATTCACATCATTTTAATAAGAGGTTTTGTTGCCATTACAGCACAAGGGGTAATTGAGAGTTTCACTTTTTATCAGAGTCTTGATTTTGTGATTGTGCATAATGAAGTGTCATTTGTAATGGAGGGCAGTGAGGGCACCACCATGTTCATGGGAATTCTCAGTCCTTACAGGTTTTGTGTTCATGTTACTCCCTTGTGGTTAGACAAGAGGAACGGCCACTATGGATTTGGGACCATGGATATTACAACTTTTAAATTACAACTACTGGTGATAGATAGAAGATTAAAAACAGTGGAAACTTCAAAGACTTGTTTTAAAGGGGACTTTGGCTTAATGAGACATTTTCTGGGGCCAATATATACAGATTAGCATTCAAAATTTTTTCCTTTAAATATTTGTATGCATAACTATTTAAACCTGAAAAATCAGAGCTAGCTTTCAAATCAAGAAATGTCACTTCTTGGGAAGGTATAGCATTTTTAGAAAATATTTAAGTTTGGGGCGCCTGCGTGGCTCAGTTGGTTGAGCGACTGCCTTCGGCTCAGGTCATGATCCTGGAGTCCCTGGATCGAGTCCCGCATCGGGCTCCCTGCTGTTAGCAGGGAGTCTGCTTCTCCCTCTGACCCTCCCCCCTCATGCTCTCTATCTCTATCTCATTCTCTCTCCCAAATAAATAAATAAAATCTTTAAAAAAAAAAAGAAAATATTTAAGTTTATGCCTATTATGTGGTATATAGTCCCTGAAGTGGCATGTATTAGGCAGTGTTTTTTTTAAAGAATTCAACTACTTTTGTTCTGTATTGAAATACAGGGGTAGAACAAAGTTCTTATGATTAAGATTGGGTTAGATACAAAATTCATTTCAAATAAGTAATGCTTACAGTAAGTTTAAACATTTCAGATCTAGATATTTAAGGTCTAGCTTTTAAAAGCAAACAGGTTAATGGGGGGAGGTGGGCAGGCATTGGGCTAGATGGGTGTTGGATATTAAGGAGAGTACTTGTGATGAGCACTAGGTGTTATATGTAAGTGATGAATCACTGAATTCTAGTCCTGAAACCAATATTACACTGTATGTTAACTAACTAGAATTTAAATAAAAATTTGAAACCAAAAATTAAAAGCAAACATTTTCCTAGATGAATTTAAAAAATTTAAATGTTAAATATAGAGTATGTTATGTTAATCTAAATCCCAATAAGAAAGGAAAAATATGTCACAGTACCCAAATACAAGAAAGAGGCAAAAGCTTTGTTGTGTAGGACTTTAACCTCTAGATACTAATAGCAAATCTCAGAGAAAGCAAATAAATATGTATTTAGCACCACTTGCTCAAGTACAATTAAATCAAATATTTTAAAAGCTATCAAGTTCAGAGTAAGGTCATAAAATGTGATCAAACATAAAAAAAAATGAGACACTTTCTACAAAAATGTTTAAAAGCACCATGTGATCTTACAATCCAAGACTCTGCTATAATGAGAGTAGGTGGTGTGTATCTATTTTTCTTTTAGGTATATCTTTTAGGTTTTTGGTGTGCACACAATAAATATTTATTACAGAATATCTGAATAAAAGAATTGATTATGTAAGAACTGTAACTATATCCTACTATAGCTTTTCCCTTTTTAGATTTGCTTAAGTCTACATTAAAAACTCTTTAGTTTAAAAAAATTTTGTTGAAGTTTTGACTTCATTTAAATGCCACTTTTGACTAGTATATCACTTTTATTAGAATAAATGTCTGCAAAACAAGGCACTCAACTCATCATTTTTCAACATAACCTCTCACATCATTTACACTGAACATGTAGGATCTTTATGACTTCAATTCAGCAAATTGTAAATGCAATTTTATAGTTGTTTAGTTTTTGTTTGACAGCTCACCAGAGAATTCAATAAACTGATCCAATGAATCCTGTATAATATCGTCATCTAAACTCTAAAGGACAGTGCATGGACACTGCTTGGTCTGATAATAGATGAAAGGAAAAGGGAAAACAGATTTATCTGTCTTTACCTATTGTATCTCAGCCTGAGGGGGAGAGGGGGCAGTTCTTATTGAAATAATTCACATCAAAATAAGATAATTGTTTGAAACATTAGAAACAAGTCATGCTGAAGACATAAACCCCTCATTTTGTATTTTAGGTTTAGCCTTTATTTGTCAATTATAACCTTAGAAAATACCTGATTTTTAATTTAAATGTCTATTACAGTTTGGCTCCTGTTACCTCATCCTTTATAGCTAAAAAATAAAAAGATCAATCCATTCCTTGTGGAAGCAAAGTAAACAAATTTAGAAAGTAGCAAGAAAATATATTTTTTTCTTAAAGGATCTTAAAGGCTGATTTGACTACATGTATCTCATTTCAGTCATATAAATCATAATTGTGCATAAATATCAGTTGATTTGGTCACATATGTTTAGAGGGACTGATTGTTGCTGACTTTATTAATTGTTATATTTTTGAAGACTTAAAAAATTCAATTTAAAGGGATCACATAAACTATACTTTTATATTTTGATGGTAAGTGAAATTAAGGTTCTCAGAACTTTAGTGCAAGTATTTGACCTTTTTACTGTTGTTGACTCTCAAAAAACGTACTCTGTTTTCAAAGCTAGTGTGATTCAAATAAGGTAATTGGGACAGTGTGCACAGATAGTACTTAAAAATGCATTCACCCCTATCTAGCTATTAATACATTATCCAGGTAAAAACAACAGTAAACATTTGTTAAATATTCTCTAGGCACTAGGTCCTTAGTTAAGCTTTTTATATGTGTTATATAATATTTATTTAAGTTATTATATTCATTTTATTACAATCTGGAAACTAAGGATTAGAAATGTTAATACATTCAAGGTCACAGAGCCAGTAAGTCATGTTTATGATTTAGTGAATTTGTCCTATCACAGCCTTTTTCCCCCTATTACAGACCCTTTTAACCCCTAAATTTTACTATCACAGCATATGCATAGTGTGAATTCATAATTGAAATAATAACCTAACTTTTAATTTTGCATTTTCTCAATCCTACATGTGCTAGATTGTACACATATTGTTATAGAAGTCCATTTATAAAGACAGCTCAAAAATGGACCAAACATTTAAGAACATACAGAAAGGTAATTTGAATGTTACACATTTTCCAAATGGGAGATTTTATCACTTTCATCATTGTAGTAATAGTGCCCAACGTCCTTTCATGTCTATACCACATTTTATTTTTTTGTCCCTCCTTTTGACACGTGAAGTAGATACCAATTTTCACATGAGGAGAATAAGGCGTGGAGAATAGTTTAGTTCCACCTCTGGGTGCTTTCCCTCTGAACCATACTTACCAGGATGCCATTCTGCTCATGCACGTATGAACTATAAATCACACCGGATTACAAGGCTTTCAGGATTTGTGTAGCTAGGTGCTATAACACTACCCCGAACAGCTGCCTGAACAAAGAGATGTGTACTTGAACATAATGCTTTAAAAAGTATACTTCATGAGATGGATTGTCTATTTTCTGTACAATTAGAATCACTTTTATTTCATAAGACTGTAAAGTGGTTTTGGATACAAACTAATATTGGGCAAATAGTGAATACCATTCAATTGTAGAGACCAATTCAGAAAGCCACGCTGTGAATTGAGCAACTATGCCTTCATGGTTTAAAATGCTGGTTTCTTATGCAATGTGGGACAGTTCTTATTTCTTCTGAAATTGCGATTATACATGTATTTGTTCCTTTTAGTTTTAGCATCACAAATAATTCTGACTTGGAATTAGAGATCATGCTTTGAGGGCAGGAAGAAACTTGCACGTCATATTGGAGTTTTGATTTATTATATAATTATATAATTTATTGTTATATGATATGCTCTAATCTTACAATTTGGGCTTTAAAAATAATTTTCTGCTTTAAAATTTCTCACAAGGTCTTTCTTCAGACTCCCTCATTCACCTTTAGAGTCATAGCAGAGCTTCTCACTTGTTGGCAAGTGAACCAGATCTTCTCTTTTTCTCTCCCTGAGTTGTGTTCAGAGTAATTTTAAACACTTGCCTTGCAGAGGAAATAAACTTCTCCATTCTTGGGGAAAACTGTTCAACTAAAAGATCTGACCGTGTAATTCTCAAATGAGTTTAAAGAATTTATGGCTTAAATGAATATAAATTCTCATTTACCTTTTACTTTGAGCGTGGCTACTGTTTTCAGTTAATAGCATTTTGTACATTAATTGCTTCCTTCAAATTCCTGTCAGCTTTATAGTAGGTAAGTGATACTTCCTCAAACCCCACTCTGTTATGCATTTGAAGAAACATAAAAGATTAATCTAGGTTTTCCTAAATCTCTCATTCTAGAATATGAGTTTCTTAATTGCTTTATATTTATATCCCTAGATATCATTTCTGACTTTTAGACTGTTAACCAAAAATATAATGAATTCAAGATAGTCTTTATATGTCTAGATTAGTTGGGCATGTTAAAGACTTTATGTATCTTCCATCACAGAAACCAAATATCTTCAAATGAAATAGAAAAATAAACAGGTAGGAAAAGAAGAAATAAAAATGTCTTCATAGTGGATATGATCTTATATTTGGAAAATTCTAAGGAATCTATAAAAGTCTACTATGATTAATAAGTGAGTTTAGCAAGGTCATAAAATACAAGGCCAATATTTGAAAGTCAATTATATTTCTATATTCTAGCAACAAACAATTAGAAACAAATTTAAAAATCAGTACCACTTACAGTAACTTGAAAAAACATGAAATAGAGATAAATTTAACAAACTATAGCTACAACTTTTCACTGAACATTGTAGTGTATTACTAAAAGAAAGTAAAGAAAATCTAAATAAATGAAGAAATGCACCATGTTCATGGATCAGCTCAATATTACCATGTCAGTTTTCCACAAGTGGATCTATAGATTCAGAGCAATCCAAAATCAAACATCAGTGGACTTTTAAAAGAAATTGATGAGCTGATGGTAAAATTTATATGAAAATGCAGATAACTTTGAATAGTCAAAATAGTTTTGGAAAAGATACGCAGAGTTGGAAAATTCATACCACCTAGTTTCAAGAGTGATTATATAGTAATCAAGGCAGTGTGGTATTCACACAAGGATAAATACATCAAAGAGATTGGAAAAGTCCAAAAATCAGCCCACAAGTATCTAGTCAATTGATTTTCAACAAATGTGCTCAAGTAATTCAGTGGCAGTAATGAATAGTCTTTTCAGTAAATGGTGTGGAAACAACTAGTTATCCATGTGGAAAAATAATGAAACTCCACCCTTACCAAACATCATGCATGAAAATTAATTTGAAAGATATAGACCTAATATAAAATCAAAACATTAACACTTCAAGAAGAAAAATAGGAGAAATCTTAGCAATCTTAAATGGGGCAAAGATTTCTTAGATAGGAAAAAAAGGCACAAATCTTTTTAAAAAGGTATAAATTGGACTTCCTTGAAAGACACAATTAAGAAAATTAGGAGGTAGGGGTGCTTGGGTGGCTCAGTCCATTAAGCGTCTGCCTTCAGCTCAGGTCTTGATCCCAGGGTCCTGGGATCGAGTTCCGCATCAGGCTTCTTGCTCAGTGGGGAGCCTGCTTCTCCCCCTGCCTCCCGCTCCCCCTGCTTTTGCTCTCTCTCTGTCTTTGACAAATAAAGTCTTTTTTAAAAAATTAAAAAAAAAAAGAAAATTAAGAGGTAAACCACAGACTGGGAGAGGAAAATAAATAAATCAGAGATACACAGACAGTCTTTGTATGTGTGTATGTATCTATGTGTATTTATTACATAGAGTATACATATATGAAGATATGCATCCAGACTATATAAAGAACTATTACAACTGAATAATAAAAAGCTGGACAACCCAGTTTTTTTAAATTGGCAAAATATTTGAAAAGGTATTTCATTGAAAAAGATATATGAATGCTCAGTAAGTGCATGAAAAGATACTTAATGGCATTGGTCATCAAAGCATTGGAAATTAAAACCATTATAAGGTACCATTAGCTATTCAGTAGAATGGCTAAAATTTTAAAATACAGTACCATGTGTTGGTTAGGATGTAAAGCAACTGTAATTTTCCTGCATTGCTGGTAGGAATATAAAATGGTACCACCACTTTGAAAAATAATTTGGCAATTTCTTTAAAAGTTGAACATCCACTACTGTAGAACATCAATTCCACTATTAGTTATTTGTCTAAGAGAAGTGAAAATTTATGCCCCCACAACAACTTGCACACAAATGTTTATAGTAACTTTGCTCATAATATCCAAAATCCAACTCAGAATAGAAGAATAGCTAAACCAAATGTACTACATCTGGTACAATGAAATACTATCAGTAATAAAAAGGAATGAATTACTGATACTTGCATCAGCATGGACAGTCTGATTCTGAAACTCTAGAAAAAACACATCTAATATGGGCCCAGGGTGAGGATGATTTACTAGAAAGGAAAATGGTATAGTTTAGGTTGATGGAAATGTGTATCTTTATTGATGTGGCGATTACAGGTTATGTTTGTGAAACTTACCAACTGTACATTTAAAAGAGATGTACTTTATTATGTGTAAATTATACCTGAATAAGGATGAAAATTACAGAATTTATAAACTCTACTTATACTTGATTCCCAAAGGAAGATAACTCAAATGATAAATGAACACCCAAGCATAACTTCAAAGTCCTGTTTGGAACTATATAAAAATATTGCTATAAAGACAATTACTAGCATCTGAGTATAAAAATTTTGACTTTTAGTGCATTTGTACAATACAGTGGTATATTTCATTTAAACTTATGATCCAATACAGCAACATACTATAATCAGAGGAAAACATCAGTTAAGTATAGAAAGACGATTAAACAGTCACATCCAAAATAATGAAATTAAATGATATATAGAAACTAAATCATGTGAACTCATATTTTTAGAAAAATAGAACTATATATTAGTGTGAAAAGATGTTAAGTGAGTATTAATTTGTTAAGCAAGACACATAGTATTGATGAGGTTGTATCATAAGTGACTGCAGCTTGCAATAAGTGAGTGACTTCCCTTGTTTTTACTTTATACTTTTTTTCTTACAGTAATTGATATAAACATATATTTCCCTTTGTCCCTTTATTTCTTGTAACCACACCTTTCCTCATAGTGTCTTTCTTCAAAACTGAATTTTCAAATTCATGACCTCTCCTTATTTTAGTTTTTCTTTTTAACAACAAAACCAAAACCTGTATTTGTTTCCTCTTCTTCTTCTTATCTCCAAAGTCATAGTAAGTTAGCAGAAGTTAATACCTCTTTATTTACCCACCTGAGGCATGCTATTCCTCAGAATGTTTTTGAAGCAGAGTTTGCATTGTAAAAAGGACAGTATTATGGAAATGATTCTCAAGTTCAATTGTACAAGAAATTATGAGTTTGCCTCCACTTTGTAGGGCAATAAAAATGTGTGAAGTACTGTAGAATGGATTACATCTCTTTTGTCTTCTCCCAAAGTGATAATTTTTTTTTTTTTTTAGAACAGCATGCAAGCAGGGGTTGGGGGGTCGGGGGTGGCAGAAGGAAAGGGGGAGAGAATCTTCAGCAGGTTCCACACCCAGCGCCCACCGGAGGCAGGGCTGATCTTAGGACCCTGAGATCATGACCTGAGCGGAAATCAAGAGTCAGATGCTTAACTGACTGAGCCACCCATACACCCCATTTTTTATTGTCCTTTTTATTTTTCCCCTTTCTTTTCCTTTAGGGTATGTCTACAATCACCTGTTCAGTTGCTCAGCTAACCTCCCCTTCCACACAGGCATACCATTTAGAGTATATATGTGATATTAATTTCTTGAGGCTTGATGGACTGTGATGAGCTATCAAGCTCAGTGCTTTTTTTTTTTTTTTAGCATTCCTTTTTGCTGGAGAATCCAACTATATTAGTCTCCTTTCACCTTCCTACAGATTTGTTATTGGGCGAGAAAAGCCAGGACAAGTGAGTGAGGTTGCCCAGTTGATAAGCCAGACGCTGGAACAAGAAAGGCGCCAGAGAGAGCTGCTTGAGCAGCACTACGCCCAGTATGACGCCGACGATGATGAGGTGAGTAGCGCGTGAAAACGTCCTTCCTACCTTTCTCCCCACCACATTCTACTTTACAAAACTCTCTTTACCATGTAAAAGTATGATAGGTTCTTTGCAGTGTCTCATGGAGAGTGTGTCTACATTAAACCTCACAGAAGAGAAATATTACTTACATCTGTTATTAACTTATGAATCAAGTAATGGTATCCTGTTTATAGCCTGAAGACTTTGGGATCAAATAAGTCATGTTTTACTGAACTATTAAAAGAAATTCACGGAAACAAAAAAGAGTAAAAACACCAACATGTGAATAGTAGCTGTCTTTATTGTTGGAATTTGGTGATTTTCTCTCCCTGCTTTATATTTTTTCGATTTCTCCCCCAGTTTTCTACAGTAAGTTTGTAATGCTTTTTGAAAAAAAATCAATAAACATTTTGATTGAAAAAATGCACACATACTTACACAAACACACACAGAAATGTACTAAAAATTGCTGGGTGTTTTCAGGTTTCTTTTTTTCCAGGAGGAAAACGTTCTTTAGATCTGCTCACTGTGATTTGTGCTAACATAATGCAGAACAAAGCTTTTCCACCAGCACATATTCCATAGAGTAGATACATATTGGAATAATTTTGCATCCTACTCTCTGTAGAAGATCAAGTAAATGAATAGAAGCTAACCCCCAAGTGAAAATGGCTCTCTGGAATCCTTGTGTGTTGTAATGTAATACAGATGCTGGTCTCTTTCTAATGTAGATGCCAAATGTATGTTGATATAATGGGACAACATGCTTTATTATAAACATGTTTAAACACGCATGTGTTTCATATCGGCATGTGAGAAGACCTATCAATAATTTAATCAGAGTATTTCATACTCCATAAACATAGTAAATATTCAGGTAAAACGTATATTATTTATACCAGCTGATACAAGGACAGTGCAGCTTCATATGTTCAACCTCTACTCATCTGAATATATTCTTTTTCCAGAGCTTTTTTTTGGACTCTAGCCAGGACATAGTGAAGATTAATAAATAGACATTGAAATATTTTCGTGTATTTTTAGTCTGGAATGTTTTAACCCAAATGTATCTTAATTTTTTGTGTGTTGGTAGTTTATAATGTAGTTTATTCTCCATTTATTATAGTAAACAATTAAAAATGGTGCATCAGTTAACTTTGGATCAGAGAATAAACATTACAGAGTCTTCACATGAATGAATTTGTCTCTTAGAATTCTGTTTAGTTGATTTAATTTTTTACTTGCAGAGTCCATTTGAAAGGGCAAGGTTTTTTTTTATTATACTGAGATACAATGTATGTAAATGTTACCTTGGATTTAGAAATTAAAAACAATTTCCTCAAATATTTAAATGTTCTTCTTAGTCTTCAGTTCTCTGTGCTAGTGTTTTGTGTTTTATCAGAGACACTGATTTGCTTTGGCTGCAAGCCTATTTTTAGGACTGTAGAATCATTCTCTGCAAATTTGGTTTTTACCTGCTGGCTCTGCTGGAAAGAATTTGGATGTGAGATTCGGGGGAGTTCGGGTGACATCAAGTGGAGGAAGGCGAGGAGGCCAAGCTTTCCCAGTTTGTGGGCCTCAGTGTCTTTGGCTTTAAGAGATTGGGCTGAATTTCTGCACTCTTTCTAGCTTTTAATATTCTGTGAGCGTGTGAAATAAAACGTCAAGTCTAGCAAGGAAAGAGGGAAAATAAGACAGTTCTTTAAAGCTCTCCAAGTGAAAATTTTAGATCACCTGCTACACACTACATACTTCTTCCAGTTATTTTGAGGAATTGATCACATTCAGTTCCAAAAGTTTTCAACTCAAGCCCCTAAAGCTTTTTGTTTGTTTGTTTGATGTAAGATTCTAATTTAGTAATTTGAGTCAATGCAAAATGAATATTTGTTACTCGGCTTTTATCCTTAGGAGCACATCATATAGATTTTTTGTTTGTTTGTTTGCTTAGTTTTTATGAGGAAAGCAAAGTTGATTGTCACCTGAGCAGATATTTTCAGGACTAAGAAAGGTAAATAAATATTCAGTGCCTGGCA
Organism: Mirounga leonina; assembly: GCF_011800145.1. Lineage (NCBI taxonomy): Eukaryota > Metazoa > Chordata > Mammalia > Carnivora > Phocidae > Mirounga > Mirounga leonina. The sequence goes on from NW_023270451.1 coordinate 22,687,157, forward strand.
CTTGGCAAGGTGCATTTCCCTACATGATTTCATGTAATCTTTACAGCACACGGAAAAGATTTCTTTTTCTAGAAATGACACAAACGAGCCCTTTTCTAGCCATATAGCTAGTAGTTGGCAGATTTATGATGGGAATAGGGTCTTCGTATCTCCAAGGTTGGGACTCTTTACAACATATTGCTGTTTTTGAATGGAGTGGACTAATGGGTCTGTCTTTGTTCAGGTACCCACAGAATAACTGGGTGACGAGATGTTGGAAAGAGGATTCTGTGTTAGGTGATGGAGTTTCTTGTAATACTTAGGTTCTGTGATTCTTTATTCAGTATTTCTAGTAATAGGGGAATTAAATACTTGGAGAATTATTTTATTCTAGGCAAATAATCTGTAAGTATCCTATGAAGATAGGGCTTAAAGGGAAGAATAATTGAGTATATGATTTTTTTTAATTCAAGTTTAGCTTTAGGTTAAACTTTTTTTCTGTCTTCAAGTTGTAGAAATAGAAATCAAGAAATAGAAATCAGATGCTCACTACTATGTTATTCCATGTAACCTTCACTTTACTGAAAAGGTCAAGGAACCCTTTTCTTTGTTTCTCTCTCATGCTCCTCTCTGACTTGTATTTCTCTCCCTTTCTTGTGTGTTGCCAAAACATGCTCAGTTAAAACCAACTGTTAATATTCTGTGCATAGGAGAGATGAAAGCTGTACAAATAATGAAAATTCACTCTTGTATAAACACTTTATTTACTTGATTTAAATTCATTTTTTTACTAATGCTACCAAATATTGTTAAATCAATTTGAGTGGTATGTCCCTATTTTTTATCTACTCTCTTTCTCTCTGTTAATGAAAAGTAAAATGTCCAAGAGACATAATGGAGGTGAGAAGCACCAATAACCATTGGTTATCCAATGGGTAAATGATCCTTGAATAACTGAGTTAATTTTATATGTAATTCAACAATGTATTGATTTATGTATCTTTGTTAATCCTGAATTGTGTAATCAATCACTTGGCTTCTCACTTTTCTTATCATTTATGGAATCATCTTGTGATTTCAAAGTTAGAAGCATTTTTATTTCACAATATCCTCTATGACATTCCCTGGACCCCTAGGAAAACCTCTGATTAAATGCAGAACAACTAAGTTCATCCAACTAATTTCCAGAGCCAGTGCTTAGATCAGCATTATAGCTTCTGGTTTTGGTCAAATCATCCAAGGTTGATTCTAACTTGGAACTTGTCACATTGATAGAGGGGAGTTGCTTGCTTGAATTGCCCATGGGGAAAACATTGCAATGTTGAGAAATATATCCTGAAATTGTAAAAGTACAGTAGTTCTCTATCAAAACCATATTTAGGCATTAGAATACCTTATTATGTATTGTGTGTGCTTACATGTAGCTGTTTTAATGCTTTAGGACATTATAAGTTGTACTCCAATAGATTTTAAGATATATAGATAATCCCCAGACTCTATTTAAATTTCTACACTTCCTGGGTTCCCCCCCAAATATTTAAACTAGAGGAGTTTACAATAAGCAAACAGCCAAATCAATTTTAATTTACATTCCTATTTCTGTTTACTCTCTGTTAAACATTGTGATTTAAAAAAAAAAAAAAGTTAAAAAGGCTCTGCCCAAAGGCTGAAGAATGAGGGGAAGGATCCTGTAAAGAAGAAAAAGATTAAATCTGAGCAGTTGAAACATTTAAGATGTAGATCTGAATATATCTGTAATTAGCGATTGCATCTCTGGATCATAGAATTATTGTTCATTTCTTTTTCTTTCTTTTTTTCTTTCTTTTTTTAAACAATCTGGAAGGTAACGATGGAGGATTTCAGTAAGCCCCTCACACAGTCAGCACTATCCCACGAAATTCTGGGGGTATGGTAAATTTTTCAACTAGATTTTAATTTTCAGTAACAAATTTAATCTGTCATACTCCACAACTATCAATGTTTAGCCTTTTAGTGGTGGGATGTTATAATTCTGGCATATGTTTTGTGTAGCATGGGTCATGTATGTAAATTGTGGGGTATATGTTTCTATCCAAGATCATTATGCAATGTGAAATACAGTGGGCTCACACTAGAAATGAAGTATGACTTGGTGCTGTACCACTTTTTTGAATTAGAAAATGCATATGGTCGTTCACATTAAAATAAACTATTTTACATGCACTTTGAAATTATAGGATTATTTTGGTTTGCTTCTTTAAATATGCTTTTAAAATATGATAATTATTACATTTTAAAGTCTCAGATTATAGATTCTGAAGCCCGTTCTCTTAAGAAATAATTTAAGTTCACTTTCGTAATTTTTTTCATTACTGGAAATTAATATAATTATAACTATATCATGAGAATATTAGCTTTTAGAATCTTTTAAGGTATTGAATATTTAGAGCAGCTACCTACCTGGATATGCATTTTTATTGCTCGTGTTAACATGTAATAATTAGAGTCAGAAATATAATGGAGCTATGGTTTGCATAAGCGTTAAATGGTTTATAAGAACATAATTTTTAGGCAAAAAGCATTAAAGGGATAACATTAAATTTGACTCATGCTGTTTGCTGTTCCTGGTTGGAAACAGCTTGTGTTGTGAACAAGAGATTGCAATTATTATGGATGGCCTTTTAATAATGTGAATTGACTTTATACTCTTCATAATGTTGAGAAACTAAGAGTGGGAGGCATTCTCTCAGTTCTCAAACGTGTGTGTTCTAGTAGGCACCGGAACGTCAGTGTTTTTTCTACCCTTTATCATTAGGCTGCTCTCTTTAATGGGCAAAAGCCTTCTTTAATTTGTGTTGTCAACCATTTTAGAGCACTGTGGCTGAATTGCAAGGAGTGTCTGGCAACAGCAATAACAATAACAACTATTTCCTTAAGGTTTGTTTTTTTTTGGTGGAAAATAATGCTTATCTGCACCTTTCTGCTTCATGTGTGAAATTAAATATCCTGTGTGTCTTATTAACTAGCTCTGTGCTCAAAGAACTTCTCTAGAGCTGTGTGTTTTGTGTGTTGAATAATAGTTGGAAAAGTTATCATTTGAAAAGAGTATTTAATTCTGAAATATAGCACATATTATAGGTGCAGGTTCTGCAAGTTGTACTCACTTCCTAATGTTTAACCATGGATGTTGTTAACCCTTAACACTTTAAATATTTTGTGATTCATATTAAAGGGGAAGAAAAAGATACACAACAAGGCTGTATGATGTATATACAATACAGTGTACACATTGTTTTTAAACCTGGTGGGTTTTTTTAGAAAAGAATCTTTTGATACAAAGTTCTTCATTTTTCAAAAAACTAAATACACATATCTTTAAATTATACTACTACTTATTTACGTGATTTATATGGTAGACATAGCGAAATGTCTAAAAAACTATTACACTTCAAATAATAAAATAATTCTCACTATCTTTAGCTGCCAGTAACAGAAATAGAGGAGCTTAAAAATGGAAATCAAGTATATTGGAGATTGGATTATGGTGATGAGAGGAGCCTGAAGAATAGGAGAAATACAAAACCTTTTTAACAACTTGTTTATAGTTGTTATATAGTCTATATATATATAGATTCCAATTTGACTGGATCTTTAAAATCATTAAATTTAACTCCATCCTTTAGTTTGTGATCCCAAAATCTACAGTACTGGTCATTGTCATTGAAACCCGGATTCATAAGATGTTTGGAAAACATTTAGTTGAAGACTGTGTATCCATGCTTGATCTAGCCTACGCATGGTACATGTACACACACACACACACACACACACTATCCCCTGGTGGTAGACATCCTCCTATACTTGAAGGACCCTCTTTTTTTTTTTTTTTAAGATATTTTTATTTATTTATTTGACAGAGAGACAGAGAGAGACAGAGAGAGCACAAGTAGGCAGAGTGGCAGGCAGAGGAAGAGGGAGAAACAGGCTCCCCGCTGAGCAGGGAGCCCGATGCGGGGCTCGATCCCAAGACCCCAGGATCATGACCTGAGCCGAAGGCAGCCGCTTAACAGACTGAGCCACCCAGGTGCCCCTTGAAGGACCCTCTTTAGAAATATTCTTTGTATGTGAAAACATTATTATTTATGATATTGGGCACAGACAGGAAGATGGATAGTATCAAGGGAAGATAGAAGTTAGAATAGAAACCTTTGCCTAAATAATGTCATCTTTTTGTAGCTCATTTCCTTTACATTGTTTATCAAAATGCAAGTGATTTGAATATGTTTTCATGTTATCTTCTTTCCAACTACCACATTGTGATAATATTTAATCATGAGTGAGATATAAAATACTAAATAAACTCTATGAAATTCTGCTATCCCATTAAATTCCTCTGGAAGTATAGACTCTGTACATCCTAGACATCTAGGACTATAGAACAATTCTATATTACAATGATGGATAGCAGAGTTTGAAGAGTTTGAGAGATGTTACAGAAATAAACACAAATGTCAGCATTTTCCCAACTTTAAGAGCATTTTCTAAGTTGACTATAATTTTTTACCAAAAAGTTATAAAATGCAAAAGGCCCTGTGGGAGGTGGACCTTATCAACCTTACTTTCCAGTGGGCCACAGGGATCCTGTGTCTTCCCCATGCCTTTGCCCCTTGGTCTTCTCTTCCTGGAATGCCATTCCCTGAACCCATTAGGGGTCACCCTCAAATCCCGTTCACTTTCAGGGCTCAGTTTAGGTTTCATGTGTCTTTTCTACAAAGCCTCGGACTTTCCCAGCGAGCTGGGGACTCTTTTCTGTATGAGTCAATAATAGTATTGTGTGTATATCTCTCTATCATCATTTACCCATAAATATCCCCCACTAGCTTATAATCTCTTCGGTGACGGGTTTGAATAGCTGGTTGATTTTTAATACACACCACCGTGAGCACAGCACTGGGCAGATGTGAGGAAGCTAAGAAATTGAACTGAATTGAATCACTCAAAGGGTGCTAAGATAAAAATTGGAGAGTAGAGTTAAATAAGAATAAAATTTAGTTAGAAACGTAATCTGAGATAGTGAGGGAAGTGTGGCACAGAGTACGTGGGTAAAAGGAATGTCAGACCTGGCAAGACTAGAGATTGGAGATAATGACTGACAAATAATCTGGACTTGTCCTTTGGCACTTTGGGATTTCACCCACCTTTCCATGGGCTTTTGCTTCCACATTTTAATTATTTTGAGAGAACAAGAATTTTCAAGAAGACCCTATCTCTACCACAGTGCACCAAAATTGTCTGCATGTAAAACCAGGAGAAAATGAATATACATATTTCAGTCCTTGAAAACCTTTGGATCTTAGAAGTAGGAATTTGGTGACTCACGTTGACATGATTTCTTTTTAGTCATAACTGAAAAAGCATGCAATAGCAACAGAATAGTTGAAGTGGCCTAAGTGATGTCAAGATCAATATTGCCTAGATAGTCATCTTCTGCCCAGCAGCCATCAGTCATAGGAATACATTTTCATCAGCAATAAGAACTAAATGGTGACCCTGACCAAAGACCCCAGTGTTCTAAAGCAGCCTTATTATGGAGACTTAGTGGGTCTGAGAAGGATTCCATTTATTTTAAATTTATATTGATGCTAGCTAGTAAGGGTAGTGGTAAAAACTCTTAATGGATTTCTGGAATTCCAGTCCTCAAAGGGGCTTAAAAAAAAATCATTTTATTGACATAAAATTGACATAGAGTAAAGTATGTAGATCTTAAGTGGATAACTTGATTTTTTTTTATCATTATATATCCATCTTTCAGATATTAAAGTTAACAATAATGAGGGATAAGTTATATACAATAATTCATGTGGGTAGACAGTTTCATGAATAACCACCACCACAGGTAAGATACTGAACATTTTCATTAGCTCAAATAGTTTCCTTACAGAACTTTGCAGTTACTCAGCCCAAATCAAACCATTGAATCTATTTTCTGACACTATAGATTAATTTTGTCAATTCTAGAATGTCATTTGAACAGAACCATGAAGTACATACTTTTTAATGTCTGACTTCTTTCACTTTCATAATGTTATATTTATCCTAAGTGTTCTGTATATTATGATGAGACTGTAATTGGTGTTGCTTTGAGTTGCAGTAGACAAAGCCCAGGGCCCAGCCAGAGTGGGATGTCTAATTGGCTAACTCCATCATAAAGCTGGAGTCTCACGGGCTACACTTCTGTACAAGATGAAAATAAATCTAATCTTCCACTCCAAGGACTGCATGAGAAACTGCCAATGTCAAACCTTGTTGCTGGGTGGAAGGGAAGAAAAAATTTTTTCTGAGACATTGTGATCACAGCAGCCTGAATTTATGCTACCTTTCAGGAGAAAAAAAAAGCATATCCGTTCTTGAGGCTTTCATCTTTTTTTTTTTTTTAAAGATTTATTTATTTTAGAGAGAGAGCAAGCAGGGGGAGGGGCAGAAAAAGAGGTAGAGGAAAAACCCAAGCAGACTTCACACTGAGCCCAACGGGGGGGGGCGGGGGGGCTCAATCTCATGACTCTGAAATCACAACCTGAGCCAAAACCAAGAGTTGGACACTTAACTGACTACACCACCTAGGTGCTGAAAGCCATTCATCTTCAATCAAAGCTTAAAAGTTAAAGTTTCAAGAAAAGTGAGCTTACAATTTCAAAGTACAAAACTCACAGGGAACAAAATCACCATGAGAGACCAAGAGCCAAAGGAGGGGCCCAGGAAGAAGTGCGAAGGGTGGGAGAAAAAAAGAAGGAAGGAAAGAAAGATAAGGTCCCGGTTATTTTATCAATTATACCAAACAGGAAAAAAAATCTCCAGTTGTATATAACGTATTCTAGAAGACAAAATTGAAAGTAATACAACTCTGATACCAGGAATGCAGTAAAACCTTGAGAGTGTGAGATGTATTGGGTAATGAGGGATAACCGTGGTACCAAAACCAAATATTGATGACAAAGAAGACTTATAGGCCCATCCTATTCATAAAGACAATGCCAAAAAAACTGAAATAAAATATTGGCAAATCATATCCAAGAACATATAAAAGAGATATTATGGCCAAGTTGAGTTTAGCCAATAATGCAAGTATGGTTTAATATTTGAAAATCAGTCACTACTTGCATTTGACATCATACTGGAAGGCAAGAAGAAGAAGTAAAATAAATAAATTGGAAAGGAAAAAATAAAACTGTTGCAGGCGATGTGGTCATCTGTTTGGAAAATCTCAAATATACCTATAGATCAATTATTAGAAATATTATAAGATTTTAGCAAATTTGCTCTACACATAATTAATATAACATATAGCATCTATTACAATGTGTCTACAGAGAGAAAATATAATTTATAAATTATTAATTACTTTAGTAAAAGGTAAAACCTTGTCTAACAAAACATAAGCAAGACCCTTATGGAAAAAAAGAAATTTTATTGAAATAATATTAAAGAAATTTATATGAAAGGGTAAAGAAACCTTGTTCATGGATCAGAAGACTCGGTTGCTTGAGTCAGTTCTCTCTAAGTTGAGTTATACATTCAATGCAATTCCAGTAAAAATAATTCTAAAGAATTTAAAAATAGAAATTGGTAAGCTATTGCTAAAATCTGTAGAAAGAACAGTGTACCAGAAATAACCATAACATGTAACATGCCTTAGAAGAGAGATATTTATTAGTAAGCTGTAGAAATTTAGTCTCTGAAGCAAAAGAAGAAACAAGTTGGTGAAGGAGCCCAGAAGCAGCCCCTCACACATATGAAAATTGGATTAGTGACAACACTCTAGGTGAGTTGAGAAATGTTTCAGTGAAGGAGACATGGTGAAATTGCAACCCCCATTTCAGTATGTACCCAAAAGTTCACTCCAGGTAGATTGACTACTCAGATGCAAAAAGTAAAACTATAAAATTTAGAAGACACCATAGAAGAATATCTTTATGACCTCAGTGTAAGAAGTGGTTTTGCTACATCAAACAGCTAAGAAAGCAAAACCATAAAGTATTGAGAAAATTGACTACATTAAAATTAAGAACTTCTGTTCATCTGAAGAATACTTTTATGAAAGCAAAAAGGCAAACCAGAAGCTGGAAGAAAATGTTTGAAAAATAAATAACTGAAAGAGAATTATATAAAAAGTACTTCTAGGAGCCAGCAAGAAAAGAATATAAAGAGGACCATTGGCTATAACGCTCATGTCATAGAAGAGGAACCTTAGTGACCAATGAGCATATGAAAAGATGCCCAAACATGTTAGCAATCAGGATGTGAAAATTAAAAACCAAAGTGAAATACCATTTCGTATCTACTGAATGGATTTAATTGATACTTTAAGTTTTGGTTAGGATGTAGAGTAAAAGAAACTATTATTCTTTGTTTATAGAATATATTAATTGGCCCATCCACTTTGAAAAAAATGACATTATCTAATAAAGTTGTCCCAACAGTTACATTCTTTACTAAGCAATTAGTATAACTCTTATATGCATGAACTGTAAGATATGTTGTAATATTTTTCTTGTAAGAGAAAAAAATTGGACACAACTGTGATATCTCTATCAACAAGAGAATGGGTAAATATATTGTAGTATATTCATACAGTGGAATAAGATACAGAAGTTCTTTCAGCAATCCACCACAACTGGTGGAATCCCAGGAACATACCATTTAAAATCAAAAAGGCACAGGAGCATACAAACAATATGATCCCACTGATATGAGGTTTAAAACCGTTAAAAATAAGTGATACATTGTTTTGCTCTACATATATACAGTAAAACTAAAGAAAAACCAAGAATGATAAAATTCAGCAGAATTACTTTAAAGGGCAAGCAACTGAAATAGAAGCAGGAAAGCACACACACAGAAGATTATTAGAATGTAGTGATACTGCTCCTTTTCTTGAACTAGGTTGTTCATTAGGAGTGGTGATATCATTATTCATATACTGTCTGTATGTTTTATAAATATACTTCCTGCCAACTCAGTATTTAATGAAAAAAGATCTGCCATGTACAATTCTTATATTTAGCAGTTATCTGGATATAAGATGACTATTACCTAGTTCCTGCTCTCTAAGACTTACAAAATGATTTTAAGACTCCATGTCTCAAACTTGCCTCAATGTGACAATCTCATGGCACTTCTTTAAAATTACAGATTTCTTCACCCAACCTCAGACATAGTGAAATAGAATATGCATTGTATCAGGCGTAGAATTTGGGGAGTTTGTGGGAAGGAGTTAGATGCGATCAGAACTACGGTTGTCCAGCTTAAAGATGCCAGGAAAACTGACCTTTGAGTCTTGGTATTGCAGAGACTTTGTAAGAAAGAATTGCGGCCACAAACCATCAGATAGCCATGAGGAAAGGAGTAGAATTATTCTCTCAAAGGAAGTTGTAAAATTGAGACCATATTTATCATTAATTCATAGATAATCCATAGAAATATCATCAGTGATGTTTGTATTGGTTTTACCTTTTCATTTACCATAAATTCTATAACTGTAACTTCTGGTTCTATCTGATCATCTGTTAGCATTTTTGCAATCATGTGAGTCAATTTGTATATGTACACACCATATTTTCCAAGATGCAATTAGTTGTGTAATTATAGAATTATTAAAATAATGATAACATGTGCCACTTTGGTCCCTGTAGTTGTTCTCTTCTGCAGATTAAAAATCCAGGGAAATACAAATCTCTTAGTCTCTTCCCACAGTTCTCTTGGCATCAGAATAAGTGCTTCATTGTTTCCTTGGCAAGTAAAACGAAACTCAGGAAAGGCTGCCAATTTGAAATTGCAGTGACATTTGAATTACAGAGGTCTACTTTGGTCTGTTGACTGTTTAGTTCTGGATCTCAGTGGGAAAAATAAGGATCTTTAGTTCCCTCCTCATATAGAATATATTTATCAGGGACTTAAAGACAGTGGCATTTATGTTTTAGTGAGTAGGTAGCATTTGTTAAGAGGAATCGAATTAGGAATATTGAGTCATGGAAAAATATAGTTTATACTCCCAAGAGGCTTGCTATTTTGTTTTGGAAACAATAAATATATATGGTAGAGAGCTTAAAGCACTTTCAAGGCAACCCGTCAAAAGGCCAAATAACCATAGTGTAAAAGAGTCATCTCAACCAAGGACATACAAAATAAGAGTACGAGTTTAGATTTGTGGTTTTCGTATTTATTTGCAAGAAGTTTTTTGTTGTTTTCGTTTGTTTGTTTTCTGTAACCTAGAAGCAGGTCAGTATTGCATATGTTCAAGAAATAGACCAGTTTACCCGCCGGTAGAGTATGTGGAAAGGAATACTAGTTGGACAGTCTTTGAAAAGGTAATTTGAAAAATATTATAGGGACGTTAAAAATCAGCTGAATTTCTAGACCTTTTTCCCCATTAAATAATAACTGGGAAACAGTTCTCCACGAGGCTTTCACATTTCTGAGGCACTGACTGCCCTTTGTTCTGGACTATCAAATGTTAGTATAGCAAACAGTCTTGGAAGAGAGAGATAGTCTTCCCCTCTGGAGCAAGGGACGTTGCCTGTTATAAAAGATGCAGGTTACCCGAGCTCTGGTGTCCTCTTCAGACAGGCCTGCTTGTGCAGGTATCATCTGGCCCTCTTCTTATCACTCTTTGGAAATTGGAGTTTGAGGAATCAACACAAAGATATGATAGTCTATATCAACTAGTACAAAGACCCATTCTGGGTTAGAGGAATGTTCTGACCTTGTTCAGACCACAGTCATAGAGATACACTTGGACACCTAGCTTTTTGAAAGGAAGGGATTTGCAAGTGCCACAGTCAGAAGCCTGGCAAATCCTTAGGGCCTTAGTGAGTTCACTGTGGAGATAATGGAGCAAGGCATATAATGCTTGTTTGAGGAGAAATAGCAACAGTTGGAGTGCCTTTTGACTCAACCCCTCCTGCAGTTTATCATGCCCACTGTAATCACTGAGACACTAAAAGGTCTCCCAAGTTTTTTTGCGGTGTGTCTTGGCTGCTACAAAGGCATATCGGTCCTGTCAGGGAGAGTTCTTTGAGATAGACAAACTCTTATGGGAAACCATTGATGAGTATTTGGGTCCCAACTGGCCTACAGTGCTGATGAAAGTAACCTGCTAAGAGAATAAGAAAGTGTCCCACAAACAGTCTAGCTAAATTCTTACAGTTAGCCTTACCACCTTGGAAAACTTCCCCATCCCTTATGTTCTAACCAAACTTAGGATTGGACTCCAGGTTGAGATGTCCGCCATAACAGTTCCTGCTGTGGGAGTCAAGGCGGTGGCTGTGGGTCAAAGACTCTCCAAAGCTAACTTGGTTGTGTCAGTAATGATGATACCTTATACAGTGCTTCAGGTGGTAGATGTTGGAAGTTTGGTTAAAACACAAGTAACCACTGCGCTGCTCAAAACTGAAAATAAAGGCACCTTGTTACTGGTCCAGAGCTGCCCTCTGCCTCTGTGCCCCTTGATGCCTCCCCTCTCTACTCTAAACTCAGCTGCTGTAAGGAAGAAGGTGACTAGGGGTCAGGATGAGATCTCCTTTGTCCTCCAGAGAGACCAGATGCTATATGAACCCCAGTATGATGGGGCACTTTGGGAGGGAAAGCACTCAACGTCATGGTTGTGTGGATACTGGCTCACAGATCACCATCTCACCTGGTCACACAGTGAGGGAGGGTGCCCAAATTCAACTTATGTCATTTGGGCAGGGTTCACAGTGGGAAGGGAAGCAAAATGGCCTTTTGGTAGAATCCTTCGGGCAGATGGAATGTACTACTGTTCTGGTTTCCACTGCTAAATGTGTAATGGAATTGATGTGTTATCCACCTGCTCTTCTCTGCCCCATTAGTGCCAGTGGAGATTCATTCAGGGATTGCCACATGTAGAACAGTAATAGTAGGACAATAGAGAAAACACTTGCCCTGTTTTCTCCCAGGTGGGCTGGCAGAAACAATATAGAATCGCAGAAAAAGAAGGAGAAATCACAGCTTATTCTAAACACATCATGGCTGCCAGACTACTTGGGCCATTTCCCAACATAACAACACTGCATGCCTGATGCAACAACCAAAAAAAGAAGGAAAAAAAGGTAGCTATTAACTTTCTTTTAAGCTGTTACCGGGACTGAAACAGTGTCTGACCCATGGAGGCCTTGTGAGTCTCTGGTTTAATATTCTCAGTTTGAGATGGGTCAACTTGAACTCACTGACCAATAAGGTTAGAAGGGCCTAACAAACCTTGCTTGTCAAATGGAAATGATAAATTCAAGAAAGCTATCAAGCTCTCCCAGCAGCATCGTAGATTTACATGAACAAGTAGCAGCTTTCCATTTTGTGGAAACTTTATCTGTCATTCTGCCTGTTGAAACAAGGCCACTAGCTCAGTGAGGCCCTCAGTTCATAGAGGTTTCCTTAAATGCCTGGGCTTTGGTTCACTGATGGTTCAGCTAAGCTGTCCAAAGCTGTCTACTGTGCTTTCTAAACAGCACCAGCTATGCAGACCCCAAAATGGACATGGTCATTTTGCTCAATGGGCATAACTCAAAGCCATTCCTATAGGTCTGGACAGTACTCCTCTTGGTGAACCTTGTTATATGTTTTACTGACTCTTGAGTTGTTGTCAATGACCTAGCAGTTTGGTCTGTCACTTGAAAAATTACAGACTAACAGGCTGAGTTTGGGGCAAATTATGGAAATAGATTGTGGCAATTGGTAAAACTCTTTGGGCTGCTCATATAACTTCACCTTAGGAGTGGTCATAAGAGGCCTTCATGTATTTAAAGAAACACCATCATTAGCTCATGTAGCCCTTAGATGATTCTAGAGATCCTTCTAAAATGAGGCTATTCTTGCTTACTTATGGTTGCTTTCCTAAGTGATAGCTGATTTATTTTTTATATGCATTGTGCAGGCAATTATTCTCAGGGTTGGACTCATTTAATTAGATAAGGTGGAACAAAATTTGTTCCTGACTTTAAGTGATGTGATCAGGGACACCACCTCAATCCTAGAAGGCATTCAGATCAACCTCAACTTGCTGGCCAGGGTTGTTATAGGTGATAGAATTACCCTGAATCCTAGATTTTCTTCTTGTAGGCCAACACCAAGTCTGTACAATCACTGATAACATCCTGCTATATCTGGATTAATACCTTGGGCCGAGTGGAATAAATAAAGAAACTTCAGGAGAAAGCCACCTGATTGTCTAAGGTAGACCCTGTGGTTTATAGGATTTATTCAGCCAGTAGGGTCTGAAAGCCTGGGGAACATGGTTGATCTCAGTTACTGCAAGTTGAACTCATTCTGTTACCTGGACTTCACTTAATAGTGGTCTTAATTATAAGAAATTGACTGAATGGATTTGGTCCTAGCCACTGTGGTCACACTGATCAGTGTAGCTGAGGGAAAATCATAATAATGGAAAAATTCACCAGAAGCCAAAATGGTATAGAAACAAGGGTAGATATCAATTGGGAGACAATTCCTGTATGGGTCTCTGACTTCTCTGTGAGTCTTGTGAGCAGAGGTACTCATGGCCTTTCTCTCAGATTACCTTTTTAATGATGTGTGTAGAGTGAGCACCCTTGGAAAATAGAGAGAATGGCTCTCTTTAGGGCACATGACAGACTTGCTTACTACATGTTATAAAAAAAAATTATATGAGTTCCCTCAGTTCAGAATTCTTTTTAGGCGGGGTTATATTTCATGTTTCTCACTCAATGTGATTATGATTAGAAACAACTATCTTAAGAGACTTTCTTCTATGAAAGAAAGAAAATGAAACTTTTAAAAAATATTTGGTATTTGAATACTCGTCAACAAATTCAATATAGTAAAATAGTTGGAAGGAGGAAGGATTATAGAGTTTGAGATGGATAGGATTAGGATATTCCTAGAGGGCGCCTGGGTGGCTCAGTCGGTTAAGCGACTGCCTTCGGCTCAGGTCACGATCCTGGAGTCCCGGAATCGAGTCCCGCATCGGGCTCCCTGCTCGGCAGGGAGTCTGCTTCTCCCTCTGACCCTCTTCCCTCTCATGCTCTCTGTCTCAAATAAATAAATAAAATCTTAAAAAAAAAAAAAAAGGATATTCCTAGAAAGTAAAATTTAAGAAATTGTGGTTGCAAATTGCTTCAGTAATTGATTATGACAGATTATAGTCCATGTAACTGCTATTCTTCAGTTCTCTTTCTTTTTTGTAACTTGAGTATAGTCAACACATGATGGTACATTAGTTTCAGGTGTACAACATAGTGATTTGACAAGTTTATACATATTGCTGTGCTCACCACAAGTGTAGCTCCCATCTGTCACCATACAACCCTATTACAGTACCACTGACTGCATTTCCTATGCTGTACCTTTTATTCCCGTGATTTATTCATTCCATAACTGGAAGCCTGTATTTCCTACTCGCGTTTACCTATTTTGCCCATGTCTCTACCTCCCTCCCCTCTGGCAGTCATCAGTTTGTTACTTGTATTTATGGGTCTGTTTCTGCTTGTTGTTTGTTTGTTCATTAGTTTTGTTTCTTAGATTCCACGTATAAGTGAAATCATATGGTGTTTGTCTTTCTCTGACTGATTACACTTAGCATAATACCCTCTAGGTCCATTCATGTTGTCGCAAATGGCAAGATCTCATTCTTTTTTATGAATGAGTAATATTCCATTATATATATATATATCTATAGAATAGCCTGTGCAATCACTGATAACATCCTGCTATATCTGGATTAATACCTTGGGCCAAGAGGAATAAATAAAGAAACTTCTGGATTAATACCTTGGGCCAAAGGAATAAATAAAGAAACTTCAGGAGAAAGCCTGAAGATATATAGATATATAGATATCTATATATCTCACAACTTCTTTATCCATTCATCTATCAGTGGACACTTGGGTTGCTTCCATATCTTGACTGTTGTAAATAATGCTGCAATAAATATAGGGGTGCATATATCTGTCTTTTTGAATTTGTGTTTTCTTATTCTTTGGGTAAATACCCAGTAATGGAATTTCTATTTTTAATTTTTTGAAGCATCTCCATACCTAAGGTCAGAATTCTAAACAAAAGATGTTAGTTCCACCCTCTGCTTCATTTTTAGACCATGTTGTCCTGGCACTACCCTGGCTTTGAACTTTGGAAACTATTTCTTATTTTTAGAGTCAAGATGTTCAAAACCGTCAAGTCTTGGTTCCTTTCTGTTTAATGGTCCTCTCAATTTCTCTCTTCGGTCACATTTTACCATAAGCAGCAAGAAGAAATTCGGCAGCACCTTCAACATTTGTTTGGAAATCTACTTAGCTCGATCACTCCATTCACTAGGGACCTTTCCAACTTTCTCCTTATAGAAGGTGATTATGTTGCTAAGCTTTCTGCCACTACACAAGAACCTCTCCCTCACCCCCCGATTCCACTTACAGTGAGTTCAAGGCAATGCAGGCTTGCTTTAACATACTCTTCAGAATCCTCCCAGCCTTCCTTCACTGCCTATTTCCAAAGCCACTTCCTTGTTTTTCTGCATTTGCTATGGCAGTACCCCCTTTCTATTGCTGTATAACAAATTACCACTGCAACTTAGCAACTTAAAATAAGAAATATTGATACATTACAGTATCTGTGGGTCCATTTAACTAGATGCTTCTGATTCAAGATCTGTCCCATGGCTGCAAATAAGGTGTCAGCCAGAGCTGCCGTCATCTGAATGCTCAACTGGGGGAAGATCTGCTTCCGAGCTCACTTGCAGCTGTTGGCAGGACACAGAAGATACACTTCCAAGCTCCCTCATGTGACTCTTGGCACGCCTCAGGTCCTTGCTGGCTGTTGGCCAGAAACATCAGTTCCTTATGATGTAGGCGTCTCCATAGAGCCACGCACAACCTGGCAGATTGTCTGTCAAGAGCGAGAGGACAAAAGAGTTGCAAGTCATAGTCTTTTTGTAAACTAACCTCAGAACGGACACCCCATCACGTTTGTTGTATTCTAGTCATTAGAAGTGAGTCACTAGGTCCAGCCCACATTCAAGGGGGAATGGATTATAGAAGAGCATGGTTACCCAGGAAGAAGTATCATTAGGGGTCATTTTAGAGCCTGTCTACCATAGTGGGAAGTAGAGTCCCTGCTTTTCAGGAGTATACATTCTAAAAGGAAGGGGTAGAAAAAAAAAAAAACTAAAGAAGGTATTAAAATACTGTAAAATCAAATGCTAATTTATAAACTACCACAATTGCTAGAAATTTTTGATAAGGCAAAAGATGAGTTTGAGTTATTACAAAAAATTTTATAGGCAAATCTTCAATCTATCTAGTCAGAATTTTAGGAAAAATAACTTGCCAGAGGTATTACTAATTATCTGAGGAGCTGAGTGCTTGAAATCAGGGAACATGGAAGGCCATATGATGTTTCTTGCTTTAGTAGCTAGACAGTAGAATGAAGTGAAATATCAGAGAACATTCTGAGAACAAAGATTGACAAGAAAATTTTGGATGACTTGAGAAATGAGTGTATATCTTGGCCCAGGCATCATGGTGGATGTTTTACATACTTTATTTCTTTGAACCCTCTCAATGCACTATGAGATTGATATCTTTGGGGCCATTTAATAGAAGAGGAGACGATAGAAGATGTACACTAAAAGACTTGGTGGCTGTCGTTCAACTGTGAAATTGTTTTTTCTCTTTTGGGGCCCTGGTCTGTCCAGCCCCAAAGCCCTTGCTTTTTTTGTTGGCATTGTTGGAGAAGCCAGGGATAGTGAAAATTATCATAGTCATAAAGTGATCTAGTCTTTTAGCATATTCTAAGCACTGTGATTAATACTTTGAAGATATCACTTCTGGAACTTCTCCCTATAGCCTTATGAAGAAGATGCTGTTATTCCCATTATAAAGATGAGCAAAGAGACTAAGTGGCCTAACATTACAAAACTAGGACACACAGAAGTCAACTGACAGAAGATGGAAAGAGAGATGCCTTTGCAGAGAAGAGGATGCTTTTGCTGAAAGCCATCTGGATGGCTGGCACAGATTTAGGAATTTTAAACATTAAAGTGTTAGTTTGAGGTCTTTCTCCTCCACAGAAGAAGCAACTCTCTTCTATTCTCTAACAGAACTGAGTCTGAAAATATATATAACCAAATTCAAATCCAGTAAACAAATTCCAACAAAAACTGCATAATCAAGGCTATTTTTATGATTAGCACCATTTAGTTTCCCGGAATTTACCAGAGCAAACATTGCTACAGCAAAAATTACTGCTAATGGTTGAACCTAACAACAAGAGAAAATCCCCAAAAGGGTCATTTAGGCCCCAGCTGCAGCTGTGCTTCACTATATTTCTTACTTGAAAGCTGAGAATTAACAGGAAAATCAGGTCTCTGCTGTGCTGTGCAGATGTGGCTAGAACTGTATTAATTTATTCAGCAAACATTTGTTTAGTGCCTACTATATGCCAAGCAGTGGGCTAGCCACACTGGGATTGCAGAAATAAATCATACCTGGCACTTTCAAGGAGCTTATAGTTGAACATGGCTGATAGAAGGCAAACATAAAAATGGCCAGGTTTTGTAAGTGATACAAGGATATAGCAGAAGCATAAAAGGAGTGGATTAGAAGAGTCCTAGGGCAGCAGCTTCATAGGATGAGCTGAGTAGATGGATCTTCATCTTGGATCCCTGGGGCAGGAGGGTGGGGGCCAGTAAGTGAAGACAACAGAGGCCTGGACGTTTTCTTGGTCTTGGGTAGAAACTGATGCCTCCTTCCAAAACTGGGAATATAAGAAGAGGAGCCGGGTTAGGGAAAAGAAGAGTTCTACTTCAGAAATGAACGATTTGCTTATAGAAGGTTCATGTGGCAGGATCTTCTAGGACGTTGTATTTATGAGACCAAAACTTGGCGAATGTCTGGTCACAAGACTCAGATTTAGAGAAGCTGTAGCATATGTTGCTATTGTAGGATTAGCAATACTACCAGCAGCAGCAGCGATTGCTTGTTTTGAGAGCCTACCATGTGCCACACCTTGTATTCAACACAGTACCAGCACCATCTAGCTTAATCTCCCGATGACCTTGTGATATATACTAAGGAGCTATTTTTATCCTCACTTCATAGATGAGGACACTGAAACTTAGATCTGGAAGCTAACTTTACCAACATCACAGAGCCAGGGTTTGAATCCAGGCCTGCGTGACTTCAAAATCAAGATTGTTTAGTTGGCCTCCACTTAACCAACTCACCAATATAACAGTTAACGTTCCTTCCTTCTGTGAAATCTAAACTGAGATCAACAGCTCTCCTGAGTGCTCAAAGCTCAGGAATGTCTCCATGCTTTTGCTCCCACTAGTCAAAAGTTAGATATTTACTAGCAGGCAGAACCTGTCGGCTGTACTTACTATTCTTGTAATTATGTGTTTTAATAAAATATTAAGTGCTCCGATGTCATATGAGTATAAAGGAAGTTGTGTCCATGAAAATGAGATGAAATGCTTTGGGAAGAGTCAGTAAAGATTCGTAGCTCAAGAAAATTACATATGAGAAGGAAACGTAAAAGAGACAGACCATAAACATCTAAAGGAATTTTGCATTCATTTTGCTTTGCAAGTATCTTTTCCATCCATTTTAAGACCCTGTAGTAATTCTATAGATTGTATGCTATGATTCTGGTTTATATAAGAAAGAGGGCATGCAACATCAGCAGGCCCATAAGCCAAATCTTTTGAAGGAGATTTCTGTGCACTTGCCCAGGGTGAGCACATTATGAGAGAAAAGGAGAGGACGAAAACTTTGCAGCTCACTAGAGACAGGTGCAAGTCTTCAGAGTGAATTGACTGAAAACATTCAAAGATGTGGAAGGTGAATTTCAACGCAATAGGATTATGCACCAACATTTTTGGCTAGGGAAATACGATAGGAATGTATTCCCATTTTTTATCCTATAAAGCTTTACTTTCTGTAGACTGCAAGCAGCATAGTATAAAAGAAAGAGCATGGACTTTGGAATATGTTAGCTTCAACAACATAACTAATTGTCTGACGTTAGGTAAAGTCTCTGAGTCTCAGTTTCCTCTAATTACAATGGCATAGTAATACCTATATCATACAGTCTTTGAGGAATGTAGTATTGGGCACACAGTAAGTTACAAAGGGATTGCTATTCATTTTTTTGCACCCGTGGGAAAGCAATAAAAAGGTATAAGATGTTAATCAAGAAGGTAGATGAGCTGTGAAAGGGAACCTTTACTATCTCTGTCAATTCTTACACTAAGAACTATTCTCGCTTCCTTTAAAATGGATTTTCAGGTTGGGACAAAAGACTTTCAAGAGTCTCTGTTTACTTGAAAGATACTGAATCTGGCCAGAAATAAAGAGAAGGAGATAGATACCAATGGAAATACTTTGTTGTGGCATATTTTTTTTTTTGATGCAATATTGTCCATCTTCCTCTGTAAATGTCAGATTCAATCCAACTACTTTTGAGGTTTATGAAATTCTGCTAACCTATCATTCCATGTAATTTATTTTCAGATTAACCATAAAAGTGATGTCTATTTTCAATACAGATAGAACAATCAAGAGAACACATTATTTTTAGTCTACTAAATGTAACTTTTTAACTTCTAAATGTTTATGAGGTTCTGTAGTAAATACATTCTTTATTATAAAGCCTATTTATGTTGGGAGTGGTAAATGATCGGCAAGAGAGATTGGCAAGATAGGGTTTTTTTTTTTTTTTAAGTTTTTATTTAAACTCCAGTTAGTTAACATACAGTGTATTAGTTCAGGTGTACAATATAGTGATTGAGCACTTCCATACAACACCCAGTGCTCTTGACAACAAGTGCAATTCTTAATCTCCATCCCCTATTTCCCTCATTCCCCAACCAACTCCCCTCTGGTAACCATCACTTTGTTCTCTGTAGTTAAGAGTCAGTTTCTTGGTTTGCCTCTCTCTTTTTTTCCCTTGCTCATTTGTTCCATTTTTTCAATTCCACTTGGCATGATAGTTTTTATTTTATTAAATATTTATTTGAGAGAGTGCACACGCAGTGGGGGAGGGGCAGGGGGAAGGAGAGAAAATCTCATGTAGACTCCCTGCTGAGTGCAGAGCCCCATGCGAGGCCCAGTCCCACAACCCTGAGACGTTGAGATCACAACCTGAGCTGAAACCAAGAGTCAGACACTTAACCAACTGTACCACTCAGGCGTGCTGGCATGATAGTTTTTAAACACCCTATCCAGAACCTCTAAGTGATAAGTAGCATCAAGACGCTAAAAAACATTATCTTGACCTTAGTATGCTTCTAAGACTAATTAGAAAGAGAAAACATTAGTAGGTAGAAAGATGAAAGATAAAAAGAATTTCAGCAGAATTGCAGATAATTTGGATATTGAGGAGAGGAGACTGATAAAGCAAAAAAAAGAATCAAGAGGAAGAATTCTTAATAACTCACATTTATGAACGTAATTTTGATAACTAAAATGGATGACAAAGCCAGAACTATACTTAGAAATAAGAAGTACATATATTGTACATATATTGTATATACCCTAATCCTGTTATTCACTGTAAGAAGTGTTAAAAAATAAAAGTGACAGAATACTGCCTTCTTAACAAATGCCTTTTGCAATTCACTTTTTAAAATATATATATTATTGGGCGCCTGGGTGGCTCAGTTGTTTAAGCGACTGCCTTCGGCTCAGGTCATGATCCCGGAGTCCTGGGATCGAGTCCCACATCGGGCTCCCTGCCCGGCAGGGAGCCTGCTTCTCCCTCTGACCCTATCCCCTCTCATGCTGTTTCTCTCTCTCTCTCTCTCAAATAAATAAATAAATAAAATCTTAAAAAAATAAAAATAAAAATAAATAAATAAATAAATAATATATATTATTGAAAACCTCCTTAGGGGATTATAGATATTACCAAGGAGGTGCAATAGGCATTCTTGGATATATTCTTTTAAAAATATTTGTTGAGGGCGCCTGGGTGGCTCAGTTGGTTAAGCGACTGCCTCCGGCTCAGGTCATGATCCTGGAGTCCCTGGATCGAGTCCCGCATCAGGCTCCCTGCTCGGCAGGGAGTCTGCTTCTCCCTCTGACCCTCCTCCCTCTCATGCTCTCTGTCTCTCATTCTCTCTGTCTCAAATAAATAAATAAAATCTTTAAAAAAAAAAATAAAAATATTTGTTGAGATCCTGTTATATGTCAGGCCCCGTTCTAGGTACATGTTTGTCTTCATTCCCTTGCACATAGTGAAGAAGTATTTTCAAGCTGGCAAAGGGAAATCAAGTTGATCATTTCAACTTTATGTATAAAGTGTGCCACATTGACATCAGACTTTAAATTTAGCTTAAGATTTTATGGAGTCATTCAGGAAATTCATCAAATTGATGATGTAGAAGTCATTAAACTCACTAGTGAGTTTAATATATCTGGTTTAGGCCTTTATAATTAAGGCGTGGCTTTGCTGCTAGTTGTAATTAGGATTAAAAACAAGCCCACCCAGTCTAATATCTCTAAACCAAAACTTTCATCAAGGTATCAAGATTGTGTCCTTCCCAGCCTTACTACATTTCTATTAATTAACACCACTGGGATTTACAAAATAGCTCTTGGTTCCAAAAATATATATAAATAGGAGATGAGTTAATTTACAGAATATCACAAAAAGTCATACCAAATCTGGAATTAGGGTTCTTCTAAGATCTATAGGATCTAATCATACCAACGAGTGGGAGCTACCTAGAATCAGCAGCCCCCACTGCTCAGCTACCTTCTCCTGCCAGTGCCAGAGACACTCAGAATGGTATTTAGAGCTTACACATCTTCAGACTAGTTTCTGAAGAGTCCAGGAGTTCCGAGTACTGAGGAGCTATTTCAGCCCAGAGATACACTGAACTTACTTCTATACGCAATGCCACCGAAGTCAAGGTCCTCATGACACTAGCCTTCATGTGAGGAAGTAGTGTCTGCAGGATGCTGAGGCAGTTTGTCCATCCTGGTCAGATTCCTCACTGGAAGTTGTGCCTACTTCTGGGCTCCATAATTTAAAACAAGTGTGGAGAATTTCGAGAGAAGCCTGAGCAGAGGCACAAAGACAATGACAGAGAATGAGACCTAGAGGAAACCAGAATTATTTTACTTGGAAAGGAGAAATCAGGACGGCAATTTAATAATGGTCTTTCATACATTAGGAGTTACTACACTGAGGTTAATGACCAGATTTCCTTCATGTGCGAAACAGTAAAAGAAATAGGATTTCAGCTTTCGTAAGAAGGATATAGTATGGAACCAAAGGAAAAAAAAAAACAGCAATCAGATACTAAGCCTATTTAATCAAAGGAATAGATCATTCCACACACTTTATGAAAGTGTTTTTAAAGGCAATCTGATTTCCTATCTGTTTTATATATTATATAGAATGCTACCTGAAAGAACAAGGACACATTAAATGAACTTGGTTTTGCGACCCTGTGAATCCATGATTTATCTTTAAATTATATCATAAGGTATAGATTCCAAACAATTGTTTTGAATTAGAGCCTCCTAGCTTGGTCCTGACAAGAGAGGAGCTACTTTCTAATAATGTTAAGGAAGTTAGTGGTATGGAGGATCATTTATTCCAGGGACCATGTACTCACATAGCTACAGGGGCCTGTGGGTACCAGGAAGGAGTGAAGTTAACAGCATACAATACGGAGTTACGAAAGTTCTGGTGTATTTGAAGGTGTGGGACCCATCCCAAAGGGGCAACCACTGCTGACTAGCCAGTTGTCTTCACGGCACAACATACCCATATTGCCAGATCTTTGGCTTTCTCAAGAAAAACTGGAAATCTAGAATCTCATGTGATTTTTTTATTTAACATCAACAAAATACTAAGATTTATCAAAATGCTATGTAGGCAAAGCAATACACTTCTGTGGGCTATAAGTTAGAAACCTCTGTTTTCCTATAGGTCACCAACACATTAGTTAGCAAACAAAACAAAGCTGATTGAACTCTAAAGCTTAGGAGAATCCATCTGCTAAACCTTCGTAAGGCTTACTTAAGGTCCTTTCCAGCTCTGTGAATCTTTTGAACTCCCCTTCCTTCTTCCCTGCTCTCAGTATTGGGTGACTTATTCACACAGTGGTGGGGATTTATAGAAATTACTTATTTTCTTTAGCAATATAAGTTTATTTCGCAAAACCATCACATACTTAGATGGAAAACAACTTTTGTTGCTATACTAAAGATGCTGCTGATGCTATTAGATTTTTAGGAGTGCACTTACATATGGCATAGACATGTCACTTTGGATCTTTGAACTAACATTTGTTTATAACATTGGCTGCATGAGGCATGCTTGACTTAAAAGCCTACTCACACTTCACCATTTGGTGACATATTTTATTTCTCTTTTATAAAATATTTTCAATTAACCCACTTCTACCTGGGGTAAGGATAGCTGGATCTCTGAAATTCCCTTCCTTTCAGACAGGAGAATATGCCACAGATGAAGAGGAGGATGAAGTAGGACCTGTTCTTCCTGGCGGTGACATGGCCATTGAAGTCTTTGAGCTGCCTGAAAATGAGGACGTGTTTTCCCCATCAGACCTGGACACAAGCAAGCTCAGTCACAAGTTCAAAGAGGTAAGTTGCTGATCTGCAAAATACTTTTCTATACCTTTCCATGTTATTATTAAGTCTGTATTTTTGTTTGAAAAATGTATTGAGAAAAATCAGTTTTCAAAAGAAAGCCTTTTGATAACAGATTGTCTTGACTTTCATTGAATTTCAAGGTAAAATTTAAGTAGATCTCATTCCACAATCATTAACTTTTAAATGCTTGTTATTTGTTACAGTGATAGTTTATGACTGGTCTGTTCTTCCATATTTTCAAGCTGTAGCTTAAATGTGCAATTTTCGTGATAAGTTCAGGTTATATTTTTTCAGTTTTATAGAATTTGGGGGACCTGATGTTAATCTTTCCTCCAAGGCAGTAATTTCTTAGAAAGGTTTTTTTTTTTTCTTTTCCTAAAATAGACAAGATCCCAAAAGGAATCAAATGACATACCTAAGTAGTTTAATTGAAGAAATTAAAGTTTAATGAATGAAATTTGAACAGAGTTAGTGGAACTACCCAGGGATGGCGAGGTGCACAGGGACTGGTAATAGCAGGAAGTTGTTGCAACTTCCTCCCGAAAGAAGGTCTTAATGGGTAAAGAGGAAAAGAGATTCTTCCCCCACCGCCCTCCCAAAGAAGGGCATGTTTATAAGATGCAGCCACTGCCAAAAACTACATTTGGGGACAAGGGTGATATACACTCAGCCCCTTCTCTCCTCCTGCGAATGCCTCCAATCGGCCAAACACAGGCAGGAGTCTGACGAGGTCAGTCTCCCGAGGCAGCCACAGTCAGAAAAGGGCCAAGAATGGATCCCAAAAGGGCAGATAGATGCAGGTAACACATACATTCGTCTTCCAAATTAACCACTCAGAACTCCAACATGTAAAACAGCAACAGTGATGAGTGGGTCCCAAACAGTTTATTCTTCATTGTTTTAGGAAACACCCTCCATTGTCAGGCAAGTGTGTCATTATCTACAGCCTCCCCACAATAACCCTGAGGCACTAAACCTCTCTGGTTTCGGGCCTGTTAGGGACTTGACCATTTGGAAGAAAAAGTTCTCCTATACGTGAAGAACAGGTTGATCACTGCAAATGTGTAATTTCTAATTTTATTTCTGATTTCTAATTTTCTTTCATTTATAATTTCTAATTTGGATGTATCATAAATAGTTCAGTTTTATATGTTCTGATGTTATACCTACCATGCCTAATATATTGACTTGCCTTTTTAATTTCTTATGATAAACTTATACTTGTGAGACCAGTATCAAAGTGAATGTACTTTTAAAATGTAAGTTTTTATTTAAAAAACCTTAGGTTTATTATAGAATTTTGGAAAATGCACGTTTGTATAAATGCCAAAAAAATCATTCATGAGCCTAATTTTGTGGTATTTGGGATTACACAGTACATACTGGGTTAAATTCCTACTCTTGATACACGTATAATTGTATTATTAGGATTTTCTCATGTCATCAAATGTTCTTCCATAAATGATGTTTATTTACTGTAGGTATCTCTTATCATTGATCTACTTACTTTTTTGTCTTGGAACATTTCCTTTGTTTCCAGGTCTTAAAAAATTATTATTCTTAAAAGTCACACTGCAGTCGATATGTGTGTACTTATCCTTAGGATAATTTCTCACCATGGAATTATTAGATCAAAGAATATGAGTATTTGGGGGACTTGTGGTACTTCCAAGTTGCCACCAGAATGGCTTTTCTTGGTGATAGAGAAATTTGTTTATGCCACTCAGTGTGTTCAGTGCCCGTTTCTCTCCCACCTATTATTATTTGTTAGGTTGGACCATTTCCATTTGTATAGTTCACAGAGTCCTTGAGGCAAAATACGTGGGTTTTCCAGATGATTTATGACTATTCCTAGTTCTAAATCAGATACAAACATCTTGGGGACAAAAGAAATACACTATTCTATAATGATCGCAAAACTCAGAATTCCCTTACAGTAGGAGTAGCAAGACTTATCTTAGGGCTAGTTCTTATAAAGGCTTTCTGCATTAACTGATTATCTTCAAACCAAAGAGCAGTGCAGAAAAAGAAAGTTCTACTGGAAGTGGCTGAGTGCAAGGAAGAGGCAATCTAGGGACCTGTTTCTCTGCAGCTCTGATTTGGCCCATGAATACAGGTTATCTAGGAAAGTAGATGGACCATTTGTTCTTTAAAAAAATCTTCCTGGAATGTTGTAGCTCTCAATCCAGCTTTGAGGCGGTGAAGTCTAAGTAGTATATCTGGGCAAAAGCCTCTAATACAGCTTTTCCATGTTGCCAAGTGAGTAAGGCCCTACTTTTTGATAGATAATTGAGCTGGAAGTGGGGTCCACATTATTTTATGGAAGCTAAAGAGTATACAAAGCAGAAACAGTATATGGAAGGTTATATCCTCCATTTTCTGAATTGAGCCAAGGACTCTGTGCTCTGTAAATACTGTTTGAGGTGTACTCCATTTTGAAGACAACTGCATGGTCTAGACCCAGGGGTTGGCAGACTGTGACCTATTGGCCAAACCTAACCCACTGCCTTTTGTTGTGAATAAATTTGTATTCAGTACTGCCATGGTTATTTAGTTATTTAGTTACTGTTTGTGGCTGCTTTTGTGCTACCATAATAGCCAAGTTAAGTAGTTGCACAGAGACCATGCGACCTGCAAATCCTAAATTATTTGCCATCTGGCTTTTTGCAGAAAATGATGGTTGACTGCTGTAGGCCACTGTGCGATCTGGACCCATTCTGTGTGACACAGCTGATTTATTTTTAGCCTGAGTAACCGAATCTGTAGTTTTCTTTTAATATGGGATTTTAAGAACTGGAGGTTTGTCCTCACCTCAAGGTCAAGCAAACACTAAATTATTTCACTTCTGATTCTTGTATTCTCTTTTATTATATATTTAACATATTAATATATTCATTTCTTGAGGAGATTGCCACTGAGTATCGGTGGCATTTGTCACAACATTTGTGTCTTTTTAAAATTTTTTTTTATTCTTATGTTAATCGCCATACATTACATCATTAGTTTTAGATGTAGTGTTCCATAATTCATTGTTTGTGCATAACACCCAGTGCTCCATGCAGAATGTGCCCTCCTCAATACCCATCACCAGGCTAACCCATCCTCCCACCCCCCTCCCCTCTAGAACCCTCAGTTTGTTTTTCAGAGTCCATCGTCTCTCATGGTTCGTCTACCCCTCCGATTTCCCCC